>NW_025814110.1:0-300000 GCF_018902025.1 Drosophila willistoni | reverse complement strand
TATGTATGACGGCGTCCTGCGAATAAGCCTCCCGACTGACTGCCATATCATCGGTTTTGCAGATGACGTGGCTCTCGTAGTGGTGGCAAAGCAGCTCTCAGAAGCAGAAAAAAAGACGGTCACATCGATTGGCATAGCAAAACAGTGGCTTGCGAACGTAGGACTAGAACTTGCAGATCAAAAAACGGAAGCAGTTCTTATCAGCAGCAGGAAAACGGTAGAGCAGGCAAAAATTGTACATGCACAATCCACTCAGCTAGAGCCATCAGGTACTGGTGCGAGTGCAAGAGCGGCTGAACTGGGAAGTCGAATAATGCTCAATACACGAGGCCCGGGACAATCACAACGATTACTATTGATGAACGTCGTCAGGTCGACCATGCTCTACGGCGCGCCTGTATGGGCGGATGCGATGCAGACGAAGTCGTACAGACGTAGATTAGAGGTAACGTCCCGTCTTGGAGCGCTTCGCCGTGGATTCCGCACAATTTCGGATGACGCGGCTCTCGTAATATCAAGTAAGGTCCCAATAGACTTGCTAAAGAAGCGCAAACCATTTTTAGAAGTCGACAGAGTGCGGAATGGTCATCTTCAGTCAGAAGGGAGGCAACTGCAGAAGCCAGGCGATCAAGCCTAGCAGAGGGTCAATCCCGCTGGGCAGCCTCGCAAAAGGGCAGATGGACCTTTAAGCTTATCCCGGATATACATACATGGGTAAACAGGCGACATGGCGAAATCACTTTCGAACTGACCCAGCTCCTTAGCGGCCATGGACTGCTTCAGGTCATACCTGTTCCGATTTGGACACGAGTCCAGTGCGGAATGCACCCTGAGGCAAAGGCTAAGGGCAGTTATTGGAGAAAAGCCCATACCTTCCAACTTGGTAAAGATGATGATCACATCCCGATTGGCGTGGTCGGCCGCGGTAGACCTGCGAAGCAATACCACAAGGCAGTCCCGCAGGAGCCCTATAGTAACAAAAAATTCCCTTCATTTTCTCTTCTTGTCTATACTTTTGTCTTTTTTGTATATAAAATATTTTTTCCTATTTCAACAACTAATAAATGAATTAAAAAAAAAAAAAACATATCCATATACAGGTGTATATGTACATATATATATGTCGGTACATACATACATACATATCTAAATATCAGATTTAGTCTTGTAAACGTATGCATATATAGGAAAGTGCGTACATATGAACATATGTACTTATGTTTGCATCAGAGTTACCTTTAAAAAAGTATGTGTATACAACGTATATATATGAATTATTTGGTTTTTTATTTTTTTTTAGATTTACTTGCATATATTACATGCATATATGCATTTGTACATGCAGATATCTAAATCTTACACACCAAATTCATGTTCTGTTTGCAGGGTAAATATTTGACCATAAATCCCCTTTGGTGAGGACATGGAAATACCCCCTAAGCTACGCCCTGTTCCAAACTACGATTAGAAAGGGCAGCCAATTCATTGAAATACATCGATCAACGTGCGCTTTCATATCGATATGCACCAACTGCCATCTTCATAATTTTGCAATTTTCTTTTGCAAATTTCTCAAAAACGGCTCAGTAGATTTTGATTAATCGAATGAGATACCTTGCATTGCTTGATGGTGGCTGGGAGATATAACGACGAAAATCGGGCCCGTAGAACTTGGCAGTGTTAAATTTACTGGTTCATTGGTTCCGACAACTGGTTCCCGAGCTCGTGCCAGCCTTATCAATATATGTGCTCACAAAAAATCACCTACACATGGAGGAGGTGGGGTAATGGTCTGAGGGTGTATGGAGGCCGAAGGAGTGGGTAAACTCGTATTTATAGAATCCATTATGGACCAATATGGATAATTAAATGTTTTAAAGTCCAATTTGAAACCAAGTGCTGAGCAGTTGGGGCTGGGAGACGATTTTTATTTCCAACATGATAACGATCCCAAGCACACTGCGCACAATGTTAAGCTCTGGTTGCTATTTAATCCACCACAATCACCAGACCTTAACCATCGAACATTTATGGGATTTGCTGGAACGCAAAATTGGACAGCACACTATAACTTCCAAGGAAATGCTAAAAAACGTCCTTTTGAGTGAATATATAACCAAAGATAAAACTACTGGTAAATTCGATGCCCCGTCGCCTTGCAGAGGTCCTTAAGAGAAAGGGCTATCCTACGAGCTACTAAAGCTCAATATATTATAAGATTTTTGAATGTTTTTTAGGTTTATATTTTGTTGTACGGATACTTTTTCTGTTCCTTTCTTATAAAGTTTTTTGTTTTTGTTTGTTAATTTTAATTTAAAATAATAGAATCGTGTAAAAACGATTTATATATGTGAGAAATGGCATTGAGAGAGAGCTATCCAAAGTGATAGAAGAGAAGAGACAAACGCGTAGTGGCCGAACATTCTAGACCAGAGGTAGGCGCCTATAGCCCGTGCGGGCACTTTTGCTCGGCAATTGTTCGTGTGGCCGTCTGTGTGCATGCCGATGTGAGCACGAAGTACAAGTTGAGAGCGTAAAAAATAGGGTTGTCGGATATTTTTAAAATATCGTATCGATGATATTTTTGCTTTTGAAGAAATATCGATATGATATTAATATATATCGTTAAAAATATCGATATATCGATATTTTAGATATTTTTTTCCCCCAAAATAAATTTAAATTTACACAATAACATAACAATTTATTTTCTTAATACGGATTTTCTTTACACGCATTTTCTTAATACAGATTTTCTTCACACGCATTTTCTTAATACGGATTTTCTTAATACGGCATTTGTCATTTTGCATATTCAAAGGCATGTTTAACTCCAGTATTTGGAGTTTGAAGATATCAAAAAAACCCGTTCTGTTATATGTGTATCCGTCATACGACTTCGCGAGTCACAGACAACACATTTAATTGCAGAAGCAAGTCGCTCCGAAGGCACTGAACTACCAGGGGTTGTAAGGTATCGTAAGGCAAGCTTCGAAAGTCCTGGCATAGCTGCCTTATACGAACTCCAAAACATTATTGGGTTACTTTCCCACGAAGTTTGGGGCAAGCTGAGATACATCTTTAGCTCCCTATTTTCCGAACCGTCTACTTTCACAATTGACCTATTGTGCGCCTTTTCCAAGCTATCACCTTGGTCATCTGAATTTTCGTCATCTGAAATCTGTAAAAAATTAAAAAAAAGAATTAGTTACATTTTTGAACAGAATTTTAATATTATTGTGAGTAAACTAATTACAGTTATTTAAGTTAATATATAATTATAATCTTTTAATTTTTGACATACCCGTTTTTCTTCAGTAAATGTAATCAATTCTTGTAAAATATCTTTAGTCGCCTCTTGTACCCCGATTGGCGAGATATACATCTTTTTAAATCTTGGATCGAGGAATGAAGACTTTACTAAGACTTTATTTAATTCAAGAGGCTTGCACCTTTTCTCTAATTGCTTGTGAAGAGAATCTTGTGCAAGAATGCCGTCAGCAGATTCTACTTTTGCAATCTGCATTTTCTTTAGCAAAAGTGAAATTAACGGGATCACCATGCTGACAGTTACATATTTTTCACCGCTTATTTTTTCAGTTGCATCTTTGAATGGGTTCAGAAGGCTACAAAAATCCTTGCAAGTAGATAATTCATCAGTTGATAGCATTTCTGGCAAACCTTTTACTTTTTCAGATCTCTTTATTAAAATGATGGCCACTTTATTCGCAAGACTTAAAAAGGATACCAGCATTTCAAGACATGAATTCCATCGCGTGTCAACGCTTTGCTGCAAGGTCTTAATGCAACCTTCCGGAATTCCCTCATCAGCCTGAGCTTTTCGCAGCTCGTCCATTAATGCAGGACTGTGCTTGAAATGCATAACAATTTTTTTAACTTTGTCCAAAATACTACAAAATGATGCGATCTCCTTCACAGAATCGTCTACCACTAAGTGGATGGTATGCGCAAAGCAAGGAATGTGTTTCCCATTTCCAAGAAAATATCTTGATGCGGCTTTCATATTATTCGCATTATCCGTGGTCAGTGTTGTACACTTAGACTTATCAATGCTAAAATCGTCGCACGCTTTCTCCAATAGAGAGCTTATGTACTCACTGGTATGAGACTAAATTAAATTTGAGAAATGTATGGTTTTCTTATATTAGGTGGTAAAAATAACAACAAAGTGACAAATGGCCAAAATTCACAGAACACTAGACAAATACGATTAACAATTAACGAGGTGACAAAAACACAGATAAAATAATGAATATAAAAAAATTACCTGATCCATTCTAGCTGCCATTAAACAAATTGATTCCAAACATTCCTTATTTATAAAATGCGCAGTTATTGTAAGAAATGATCGGCTTGAGTTTGTGATAGTCACTGCGTCGCAGGTGAATGCCACATCCTCCACTTCGCTTAAAATCTTTTTAACAGCATCCACTGATTTGCTGTATTTTTCTTCGATCATTGTTGTAATCTGGAAAAAATTATATATATTTAGAAAAGCGTATTGATTTTATGATTATTCTATACAGTAAAACAACCGAAATTAATACTTGCCTTGGACCGGCCAGGCATTTTAAATTGCGGGACACATTTCTTAAGAAGGTGTGTTAGACCTTCTTTCTCCACGCACCGGACAGGCATGTTGTCTCTGCAAATCATGAAGACAATTGCTTCATATATTTCATTCGCCTTCTGTCCATTGTCTAAAATGAAGAACAAGTTAATAAAATTCAGAATGCACACTTTTTCTTACTTACCTTTTAAAGCTTCAATGTTTCGAAATGATTGTTCAATTGTTTGGTTTTCACGAAACTTCATCGAAACCTAATTATTTAGTCAAACGAATAAGAATTCAGAATTAGAAATTGCGAAATAATCTATATGAAATTCAATCGGGTGTATAATTCGAGAATTTGTGCGTGTGGCTCTAAAATTGCCCGCGTTTTCTTGAAATACACACACCATTGCATTTCGAGAAAACGCGGGCTCTAAAATTACACACACGCACAAACAGAAAAATAACGGCACTTTATAAGTACTTACCTTTTTTTGCATACACTTTACAAAAGTGTCATAGTGCTTGTTTTTTATGTGCGACGACATATTTGTTGAATTTCCACTTGTTTTAATAATTTTTTGACATAGTTTACATTTTGCTGTTCCATTTTTAAGATGCAAGTAATTCGATTTCATCATTTTTACATCCGCGCTCGCTGCACTCATTCTTGAAGTGACCAACGCAAAAATATCACAGAAAAATATCGATATTCGATATTTGGGGGAAAAAAATATCTCGATATAAATATATTTTTTTTTGAAAAAAATATCCGATATATCGATATATTTTTGACAACCCTAGTAAAAAAACAGCTAGTGTCGCACAGACTTTTGACGAAAGCAGTACTATGTCGCTTTGTTACGCAGCTACACGCAGAAAAATTAATGCTTCACTTTCTTACATGGCAACTTTAAAAATATTTTGCCATTATTTATATTTTGTCCCTATAGGGTAAAATGTATATTATAATACAATTAGGTCGGAATTATTCTTTTTCACTTGCAGTTTAATTTTTTTATTCGTTTCTTCACATACGATTCGCGCAGTGTAAAGCAGCTTACGCACACAAGCAAGCTGCACTCGTTTTCTTGATTTGAGGCAGAATTTGATGAAGTTTAATTTTGCGCAGTGTAAAGCAACATACGCATACAAGCAAGTGCACACATACAACTAAACTTTTTTAGCGCTCTCTTTGTGCCGGGCCCTGCCGTAGATTATTCGCAAAGAGACTGTCAACTGAGTCGCACGTCAAGGTCCATAAGTAGTCCAGTGTTATTTCTATAAGTATGTTTAAATTCTAACAATATATTGTACTCGATTGTTATCAATCAATTCAAATATTAATAAATAAATAAATATAGTAACGATCGCTAAATCAACGCTACATATATATTGGACAATAACTATGTTGAACATATGAATAGAAATTTCATACTTGTTATGTTCTCATGGTGAACAGATATTTTTTCTGGCAAGTGTATATGATTTTCTATATAAAATATGTCGGGGCCCGAGCCCTAGCGAAGGATAAATTTTTTTTGGTATAAGAATTTAATTTTTTGCTTCTAATTTCTTTCTCGTATTAGAGAAAGCATTTTCTTTTGTAATAGTGTTAACTGTAATGTGTCTAAATAATATTAGAAATAAACTACAAAAAAACAATGGTGATAGAAATGGTCATACATTGGTGCAAGGCTTATTTGTTTGCAGCAAATTTGTTTGCAATTGCATGACCATATGTACATATATATGTATACATAAAACCAGATCTAACAATTACATATTTCATTAACAAAATTCAAATGTTCTAGTAAAGTCTACATAATACATATATTATATTTTGAATCATATTTCTCAGAAGTTCTTATTAAGTAAAATCACAATTTTTTGGTGCAGTCGTACCACTATACCAAACCCCCTATTCAAGCGAACCTGTATTTGCCTGATCCCCCTATTTCAGCGAGCTTGAGCGGCGAAATGTTGGAATATTGCAAAACGAACGCCAATAATTCTGGCATTCAATCTTCATTGAGCTGTGTTGTTGGAGCTAGTTTTTGCCCGTTGAAATCTATTTATTTTTTGGCACATTTTGTATGGGGAAAATCATGGTTGGTTCATTAAAATGCAATTTTCTCGAAAACTGTATGAAACCACATAATGAAACTTCGTGGGGATATAGATGAATAATTGGGGGATAATCTGACACTCAATCTTCATTGAGACGTGTTTTTGAAAAGGATATACACGAAAGCGAAAGGACTTTTTCGCGGAGAAATTGTCAATACATGGAATGCTCAAAAACCCCCAAAACCGAATTAAAACAAAAATTTCATGTATTCTTAATAATTTAAAGCTTTATTTGTTTCAAAAAAGTTATTAAATAGCTAAAAAATTAAAAAATAAAAATGCAAAAAACTTAACAGAAGGTTAACAGAGGTCCGTCGCTAACTCGGGATTAACAGTGTCGGTAACTTGACGGACATATTTTTAATTTTCAATTTTCTAGGTAATTAGCAACTATTTCAAATGAAGTAAAGTTTAATATGATAAAAAATATATCAATTTATTGTTTTTATTCACTTTTGGGGGATTTCGAGCATTCTATATACATATGTATGTATGTACAATTTGTCCATGGAAATGGGCATTCGTGTAGCACAGCTCCAAAGGCACAGCTGAATGACAATTAAACGTGTGAATAGTTTTCGAGAAAATTGCAGTTTGGTTGACCACCCACGATTTTGTCCATACAAAATATGAAAAAAAAATGCTTTTATTTTAATTGGCTAGCACAATTTTCCAAGAGCACAGCTCAATGAAGATTAAAAGCCAGAATGAACAATGGACTTTCTAGAATATGTGTTCGGAGTTTTATTCAAAATGCCGCCTTCTATTGTGTGTGTGTATTTTTTTTTTTTTTTTTAATAAATAGGGGGGAGCATTGAAAGCCGAAGTGTGGGACTTGGTATCGACCTTGGTTAGTGGTCACCGCATTGCATTAAAACCTACCCTATGCTCCGTATCCCTCCCGCGGAACCAACGCTGAAGTACTACTTCACGAGGGGGAGATGGCACGTATGCCTCGTCTAGAGTTTACCTAGAACTGAAGTTTTGGTTACGCTGACGTTCAGCGCGACGCAAGGATTGCATGATGACTGCCGCCATGTGGCTAACAGCTAGCAAATTTTTTTGCGAGCTAAGTAGGATATCTTTTACGTGTAAGCCGAACGGCTGCCGAAGTCCTCAAACAAAAAATCATGAGCAAGAGGGTGGGTTTTAGTTTCCCTCAGCATTTTGACGCAAGCAGATTTATGTCGCTTTGTTGAGAGAACACACATAAAAAAATTGATCGCTGCTTTGATTTCTCTATCTTTTTCTTGCATAAGATTATTTGCTGCACTCGTTTTCTTGATTTGAGGCAGAATTTGATGAAGTTTAATTTTGCGCAGTGTAAAGCAACATACGCATACAAGCAAGTGCACACATACAACTAAACATTTTTAGCGCTCTCTTTGTGCCGGGCCCTGCAGTAGGGCAGAGGTAGGCGCCCATAGCCCGTGCGGGCACTTTTGCTCGGCAATTGCTCGTGTGGCCGTCTGTGTGCATGCCGATGTGAGCACGAAGTACAAGTTGAGTGCATAAAAAAACAGCTAGTGTCGCACAGACTTTTGACGAAAGCAGTACTATGTCGCTTTGTTACGCAGCTACACGCAGAAAAATTAATGCTTCACTTTCTTACATGGCAACAACAAAATTATTTTGCCATTATTTATATTTTGTCCCAATAGGGTAAAAAGTATATTACAATATAAGCGAATCCACATTTTCGACAATGAAATTAATTAAAGATTCAATTCGAAATAGTCTTACTGATAGCTATTTAGAAGATCTCCTTCGTATAAAAAGTTATCCAAACAATATAGAAGCAAAGGAAATAGTTGAGTTTCTGAACAACAATTAGGTCGGAATTATTCTTTTTCACTTGCAGTTTAATTTTTTTATTCGTTTCTTCACATACGATTCGCGCAGTGTAAAGCAGCTTACGTACACAAGCAAGCGCACGCATACATTGACAGTTTGAGCTGGCTCTCTTGGTGCCTACCCCTGCAGTAGGGCCCATACGAGGATTTAAGAGTAAAATATGCATGAGTATATGGAATCCAGCAATACAGGCATATCACACGTACACTATGCGTGTGCAGATTCAGCGCGGGTACCGGTGGATGATGCGAACGCGCTCCGAGCCACTGACGTCGGCAGAAAAAAATTCTGCCAGCGTATTTAATACTGAGTTTTGCCGACAGCACCCGAACGATCAAATGTCGTAATAAAAACCCGATCGGCTGCTGGAAAGCAACAATGTTTGTTATTTCTCATTAAAACCAAAACAAAACAAAAAAATATCAAAGAAGCTAACATCGGCTATGCCGAAGTTTATATACCCTTGCAGTACCTAGTAATAATAATTTTACATATTTGTTTTCTGCAACTCAATTCATCAATATACAAACAAAACAATTTTACTCTCTATTTTACAATTTGTTCTTCTTCCCTCATTCCCAAAGCAAAGCAACGCACGCATCCACATACAGTTTATGTAGCGTTGCGTCTGTGTGTGTATGCATGTACTCTGTTGATGACGAAAGACATAGTAGACAGCAAGCAGCGCTGCCGGCAGAGCTGGGAGCAGAGCCGACTATTATATTGACTGTAACTTGTGTTATATTTATCCGATCACATTCAAATTTTAGGATCTGGGGTTTTATATCACATATGTAAATTTCATAGCATACTCCAATTTTTATAAAAATGTTTCTTCTAGTTCTTCTAGAGCTATATGATATAGTGGTCCGATCCTGATGGTTTTCATACTTTATTTTTCCCGGGTAATAAAAAACCCCGAAAACAAATTTAACATAACAGTATTAATATAACAATTTAACAAATATAATATTATAAATGATAATAATATCCCACACAACAAACTAGCAGCAAAGCAATCCAACGGTGTAAAGCAATGAAGCAATGTAGAAATGCTAGTTACTGTGCGATCTTCGTACTTGTACAACCTTTTGATTACGCAATCAATTAAAAATTCGTTTACTTTAAGGCCAACTTCGGTAAGAAGATTTTTAGTGCTATTTTCCAAGTTGTTTAAGAGGCCACAAGTAACTGGAATAACTAGTGATACAGTGACTTTAGAATTCGATGACACTTCTTTGGAAGCAATGTCAAAGGGAGAAAGTATTTGTGACAAGTCTTTTAATATGTTGATTTCGTCAGCTGTGAGAGGCTGTGGCGCTTTCGACAAACTTAGAAGTGTTATATTGATTACTTCATGTGTTTTTAAGACTCTTTCAATCATTAGGAATGCACTGTTCCATCTGGTGGCAACTTCCTGTATTAGACTATATTTAGTTTCCGTCAATTGAGAATCTTTAAATTTCTTGTAAGCAATCGTGCTACTTTTAAAAAACCCGACAATGGACTTGCATTTTTTTAGTAATTCTTTTGTGCAATCCAGCTTAAGGCAATCTTGCACCACCAAATTAAGTGAGTGTGTATAGCAGGGTAAATTCCTTTTTTTAAGCAGCTCACACGCTTTGATCATTGAGCTTGCATTATCGGTCACAATTGCAGTGATTTTATCAAAAATTCCCCATTCGTTGCAAACAGCCTGCAGGGTATCTGCTATATTCTTAGCAGTATGATTTGTTTCATCAATTAGCTTGTTTGTTGATAAAACAGCAGAGCAAAGACAGTAACTATCTGTAATAAACGAGCATGTGACTGTCATATAAGATTCATTTGCCAGGGAAGTCCACATATCTGTTGTGATTTATTTTGCTGAGCAAATTTTTTAATTTAGGTTTCTGCTCATCAAATAAATTTGTCATCATGATATTAGAGAGGGTAGTCCGCGACGGTAGTTTGTAGCGTGGGTCGAATAGTTTGATAAAGTCGCGAAACTCAGGATCCTCAACTATAGAAAAAGGTTGCATGCCTTGAGCTACAAATTTTATGAGTCCTAAATCAAGCTCTTGTTTGCGCTTTGACGTAGATTCATATGTTGTGTTTAAATATGTATCTATTTTACCAGAAGTGATTGGCACATCGTTAACACGCTGACCGGGATGCGCACGCTTCAGGTGGTCAAATAAATTTGAGGTATTTCCGCTCGTCTTATACACTTTGCCGATATACCGTTGTTAATTTTTTCGAAATGGCCCCACACCGATGATCTTCCGACTCGCTGCCTTTTTGCTAGCTGGTTGTCCTCCTCAATTGCCTCAATGCTGCTGTCTTGTCCATCTTAACAAAGCACATGCATACATGACATATGTAAATTAGTTACCTGCGTTGCTGAGCAGTAAATGGAACTTACCCTGTGAGTTTTTCAAGAGAAATTTGTCCATCCTTCCGCCACCAACACCAACGAAAATTTACCTACAAATAAACACCTATTTTAATATTTAATTATCTTTTACATATAAATGTATTTCTTACCAAAATTTTCTGCCGACCTGCAAAGTTGCGCCAAAACAAGTGATGTGCAATGTATGGTAATGCCACTATCGATAGTGAACAATAACCATCGATAGCGACGCAAAAATATACAAATTCAATATATCGATAGTGCCATCGATAGTTTTACAGCTCTACCAGATACAAGATACAGCCGAGACACAAACCAAATGTACGATATACGACCAGGCTCGTTACTGGCGAGGAAGACAAGGACAAGGGAACGAATGGGCGCGCAGCCACAGAGAAAGTGGACATATGCGCCAAGGATTTACGGGACTTTCACCACGCATAGCAACAAGTGGATGCGTGGGTGAAAGCAGAGGGCCGAAAAGTACCAGCTGTATAGCGGTACTACACCAATCAATTCCTGAGGCCGTGGGAGCTGCCTATATAAAGGCAACACCCATCAAGCAAAGCATCAAGTCTACGAATCGTGATCAACCAAGGGAGTTTTAAGGCCTTACGAGTAACCTGAAATAGGCGAAGGCAAGGTTTGACTTCAAGTGATTTATTGGGGCCGCAAGCCCGGTATTTATAGGAGAACATTTACATTGGTCTTATGGCTAGTGTCCTTAAAGGTACTTAAAGCTAAACATTATGCTTAAGTTCTAATTACGTATAATCTTATGCTTAAGTTCTAATTACGTATAATCTGCTCCTAAAAGTATGTGGCCTATGTGCTATTCATAAAAGTATACTACACCTCCTTTTTTCAAAAAGAAAAATTTATATTTTTCTCATATCCTGTTTATATTATTTTTATTCTATCTAAATGTACTGTTTGCTTTTTGTTTTTATCATCTGCTATTACTATATTATTGTTAGGACCTATGCTCTGTATTGTATATTTGCCTGTGTATTTGTTATCTAATTTATGTCCTGTATCATTTTTTAAAAGTATTTCTTGTCCTTCAGTTAGCGATACTTTTTTTGTGTTTTTATCATATGTTTCTTTTTGTAATGCTTTAAATTTTTCGATGAGCAGTTTCGCTCTATTTTGTGCTATTTGTAATTTAAATTTTATTTCTTTATTGAAATCATCAATGTTGTAAATGGGTTCTACCGTTTCAGACGAGAATGGGACAGTTTTAGGATGTTTTGCAAAGACTAGTTCAAAAGGTGCATAACCATGTACGGTGGATGGAGTGGTGTTAAAGCAATATGTGAAGTATGCTAGATATTCATCCCAATCGTCTTTTTTTATGGATATATATGACCTGATGTACTCATTGAAAGTTCTATGGCTTCTTTCTACTGTTCCAAGAGTTTGATGATGGTGCGCCGTGGAGTTAATTTTATTTATGTTAAAATTTTTGCAAAGTTCTATTAGTGTTGAATTCATATATTCTGTTCCCATGTCTGTTAGAATTGTTTTCACTGAACCGTAAATTAAAATGAATTTTTCAAATATTGCCTTTGCAACCGCTTTTGCACTTTTGTTTGGTATTGGTATTGATATGAGATATTTGGACAGATCGCAGATAATAGTAACTGCGTATTCATTACCGTGTGTCAAAAGTGGTTGCAGGGGTTGGTGTTATGACGAATGGGGAGTGGTTGTGTCTGGTTACTTTGGCTAGTTTGCACTTTTCGCAATTTTTGATGTATGTTGCAACATCCCGAGACATATTTTTCCAAAAGAAATCTCTTTTTATTTTTCCTAGTGTTCTGTTTACCCCGCAGTGACCTCCCTCTATTGGGTCATTGTGATATTTATTTAATGTATTTCTTATTTCTTCTTTATTTGTTATTACTTTTACTTGAGGTAGAACTGCTATTTCTAAATGTTTTAATGTGTCTTTTCCTTTTTGTTTTAGTTCATTAGGTGTAAGTGACCTAAATTGTTTTTCTGACATGTCTATCTTCAGTTTATAGATTTTTTGAGCACCGGCTTCTTTTTCAAGCCTTGGAAGGAATCGATCTAGATCTATTCTTCCACTAATGATCAAATCGCCTATGTTGAAGGAGAGTAATTTTTCTTTATTTTTGGTAATAAAACATTTGCATTTTTGAAGTGAAAACTTCTTTCGAATCGTTGGGAGTGATTTGAGACTCGATGAAACGAAAAAGCGACACTAAAAAGAGACACATATAGATCTTATAGTATTTAGCCTGCGAGAGAATGAGATGCAAATATATAGAAAGCATTATGAATAAAAAGCATTATGAAAAACTTCGACCAAGCTGGGAGTCGCACCCCGGCCGCCCGATCGCCAAGCGAGCACACTTACAACAGAGCCACGTCGACACTTTGTAAATTGCCGTCGAGTTCTGTAGTTAGTGTGCTCGCTTGGCGATCGGGCGGCCGGGGTTCGACTCCCAGCTTGGTCGAAGTTTTTTCATAATGCTTTTTATATATTTATTAGAGAGCTGCATGAATGGAAGCAAAGTCAAAGTCAAATGAATCCATTCGAATTGAATTCAAATAAATGAGTGACAACTACACAATGAAATGAATGAGTGTGAGATTGTACTTGTCATATCTCGCAAAATACGTAACTCTGTTTAATGAAAGGCAATGAATTGAGTGTCAAAACATCGAATTGTACTAAGGCACTCGAATCATTAGAATTATTCGAATTGACTCATTTTTATTGGGATGTTTAAAAGCAACAAAAACTAATTATTTTATCAAAAATGTATGGAAAACAATGGCGAAATGGGGGCTATTAAAATTAAAATATGCTATACACCAAAAACTTAAGGACACAGTTTTGGATTTGACAATTTGGGACAAATTTTGTAAAATCTATTTTTTCTAAATTAGATTCCTAGTTGCCACGAACCGTGAAAACATAAATAAGGCTTTCTAATATATTATAAAAAAAATATTATATTCTTTAATCCATCATATACACAATGGATCTACTTTTAAATATACTTCACTATTTGGAAAAAAAATTCTTCTCTATCTCTCTGTAGGGGGTTTGAGAACCCGATAACAACAGTATTGTAGTCTGAGTAGGTCCCCACTGAGCCACTAACCACTCTAGTTTTGTAGTACAGTAATCACATATAGTTAAAAAATATACAATACAAATAAATACTAAATACTAAAATCAGAATTGGAATTCGAATGCATTCGAATCATAGCAACTCATTGACTCACTTTCTAACTCATTCAATTCGTTTTGTTTCGTTTGAATGTTGTGCGACTGATTTTTACGTCGCACACTCATTTAGTTGAAGTCGATTTTCAAAGTCATTCAATTCATTTATTTGGTTTTGAATGTTGTTAACTCGAATTGATTTTTCTATCATTCATGCAGCTCTCTAATATTTATATATTTTTTTGTGATACATTTTTATTTACTTTTTATACCCTTGCAGAGGGTATTGTAAAATTGGTCAGATGTTCGTAACGCACAGAAGGAGGCGTTTACGACCCCATAAAGTATATAAATTCTTGATCAGCATGAGAAGCTGAGTTGATATAGCCATGTCCGCAAAATTTTTGAAGTGAAAACGAAAAAGCGACTCGACGGCAATTTACAAAGTGTCGACGTAGCTCTGTTGTTAGTGTGCTCGCTTGGCGATCGGGCGGCCGGGGTTCGACTCCCAGCTTGGTCGAAGTTTTTCATAATGCTTTTTATATATTTATATATTTTTTTGTGATACATTTTTATTTACTTTTTATACCCTTGCAGAGGGTATTGTAAAATTGGTCAGATGTTCGTAACGCACAGAAGGAGGCGTTTACGACCCCATAAAGTATATAAATTCTTGATCAGCATGAGAAGCTGAGTTGATATAGCCATGTCCGCAAAATCTTTTCTTCTAGACCTATATGATATAGTGGTCCGATCCTAAGGATTTTCATACTTTATCTTACCCGGGTAAAAAAAAAACCCCAAAAAAAGATTTCATCCCGATAGCTCCTAAGACGGCTGAGTAAAACGCATACGCACAGACGGACGGACAGATGGACATGGCTATATCAACTCAGCTTCTCAGGTCGTAAACGCCGCCTTCTGTGCGCTACGAACATCTGACCAATTTTACAATACCCTCTGCAAGGGTATAAAAAGTAAATAAAAATGTATCACAAAATATATAATGAATGAATGCACAGCAACTAGAATCACTGTCTGTTCAGCTCTCTAAAGTGGCAGAAATATGTGCATGCGAAACCAGATTGAGCAATGGAAAAACAGTTTTAATTGTGGCAATTTATATTTCACCGAATCAATCAATAAATAGCATCACGGAATTCATTCATGAAAATTTAATAAAGTATACACCAGAAGTATCGCGGATACTTAGAAAAGATTACGATAAAGTTCCAATGATTTTAAGTGGCGATTTTAACGTAAATTTTGCATTGGACACAGAGGTTCCTTTAATTGACTTTCTCAATACAACATTCAGTTTAAAAATGTGTAACAATCGCACTGAATCAACAACACGATCAAAAACAACAATTGACGCGGTATTTCAAAGATATGTTGACAACATCGAAACCAAAGCATTTGTATCATATTTTAGCTATCATAAGCCAATCGTATCATTTGTTGAAATTGAAAACAATGAGAATGAATAATAATAAAATGAAGAAAATAAAACATGACCTTTATAGCAATATTATAATGAACCTATAATTATCCCGCTCCTAATGCTGCTTTCGTCTCATTCTCTCTCAGTTTGTTTTACGGAAGGTTTCACTTCTATCGTGTCTAACCGTTAGACGCCCTCTTTTTTTTTGAATTTAATTTGCGCGTATTTTTTGGCTTCGTTAGGATTTATTATTTCATATATTCTTGGTGTTTCTATTCTGTTATTGTTAAATTTGTTTTCCTTATGTATTCATTTTTTTGTTTCTGATCCTGTTGCTACTTTAAGTATTTTATTAGTTTCTATGTTTTTTATATTTTCAAATTCAATTCTTGAGAGAGCATCCGCTGCGAAATTTTCTTGTCCCCTGATGTATTCTATAGTAAAATCGAACTCTTCTAAATCTAGCCTTATTCTAGTAAGCTTTGACGATGGGTTTTTTAGAGAAAATAGGTATGTTAATGGCTGATGGTCAGTTCTGATTAGGAATTTTTTTCCGTATATGTATGGTTTGAAATATTGAATTGCCCAATGTATTGCTGTTAATTCTTGCTCGATTGTTGACTTATTGCTTTCGCCTTTTGTAAATGCCTTAGATGCATATGATACGGGTAATTGGAGTCCATCAAATTCCTGGCTGAGGACAGCTCCACATGCGATCTTGCTTGCATCAGTTGTGATACAGAATTTTTTATTAAAATCTGGATATTGGAGTATTTGTGGGCTTAATAATTTGTTTTTTAGGTATTCAAAAGCTGCTTGACAGTTTGCATCCCAGTTAAATTCTAAATTTTTCCTAGATAATCTATTGATAAATTGTGCATGGTATGCAAAGTTTGGAATGAATCTACGGTAGTAATTACAGAATGCTACAAATCTTTTGGCTTCGTCGCCATTCTTGGGAGTCGGGTAATCTTGAATCGTTTTGAACTTGCTTTCGTCTGGTAAAATTCCTTTATTTGTGCATTTGTGTCCTAGAAAAGTAACCTCATGTCTGAAGAAGGAGCATTTGTCTGGGTGCAATTTTAAGTTATATTTTCGGCAGGTTTCAAAAACATCCCTTAAGTTTCTGATCATGTGACTTTCAGAGCACCCAATTACAATTAGATCATCCATATAAAGGAATGTTTGGGATGGTGATAGACCCGTGAATGCAAGGGACATCATTCTTTGAAACGAGTTTGGTGCAATTTTTAATCCGTATGGTAATCGCTTGAATCTGAATGAGCCCCTATCTGTGGAAACTGATGTTATGTCCCGAGATTTTTCTTCTAATTCTACTTGATGAAATCCTGACATTAAGTCTAACAATAAACAAGAGAAGTATTTAGCGCGTCCCAGCTGGTCAAGGATATCGTCCATTCTGGGTAGTGGGAATGTATCCGCTACTAATTGTTTGTTAATTTTTCTATAATCAACTACCAATCTCCAACGTTTTTCCTTGCTGCCAGGTAGCGACTTTTTAGGAACCAATAAAATCGAACTATTGAACTCAGACATTGATGGTTCAATAATATCATCATTGATCAATTTGTCCACTTGTTTATTGATTTCGTTTTTTTGACTGTGTGCTATCCTGTAGTTTTTGGTGTAGACTGGTGTTGTGTCTTTGAGTCTTAATTTTTGCTTATAGAAATTGTTGGACGATATTTGTTCAGATTCTATTGCGAATATATCATCAAATTTTGAGCATAATTTATGTAGAGGTTCTTTCACGAAGTCGGGAAAATGGGGTGCTAGCTTGTTCATTATTATGGATTTATGTTTTGAATCATGTTGTTTGTCTATTTTTAAGATTTCATAATCGAACAGTTTTTCATTTAATAGGTTTATATTTGTAATTTTCACGTCTGTGTTGTTAGTATTTAATATGCGGACATATGGGTTAGACTTTGAAGCAATTGTGTTTGCGAAGAATATCCCCGGGTGTAATTCTTGGTTAGGGATAAAGGTGTTATTATTGTTTGAGGATATTGCAATGCGTGCAATTTTTTCTGTTCTAGGTGGGATATGGAATACATGTGTGTTTTGACTGATCCCTATATTGATTATAATTTTATATCTTGATTTATATGGATCTATTATCAATTTGTTGGTAGAATAATTGAGTGTGCAATTGAATTTTTTTATAAAGTCCAGCCCCAAGATTCCGTCACATGGGATGGGAAAATCATTTTCTATTACTTGGAAGGTGTGTACCGTTGAGAGGTTGCTGATCTTTAGTTTGGTTTTATTTTATGTTAATTCCCTTAAAATAATCTTGTTCTCTTAATATTTCATTTTCTGATTCTTCTATATTTTTTTTTCTTTGTTATTTTTTTTCAAATTGTTTAAAATTCTATTTTCTAATATTTAATTATTTCCAAAAAAAAATTTTGTAATTTTTCTTATATATTTAGACTTCGTTATTGGGCAGTTTTGATCTTGTAGAGTTTGCTGCGATCAGAAAGCTTTATGTGTGCTTGCAAGCTTTGTGAAATTTACTTGAGCTTTTTTTTTTTTTTTTTTTCTTAGAAGTTGATCGTGGCGAGCTTTACAACTGCGCTTATGTTGTTTGTGCAATTTTGAGTGCACATGGTTGACATGTGTTCTTTGTTAGGGTATGTTGGGGTATATGCGGCTGATTGGAGTTTAATTTTTAATTGTATAAATGTATGTTTTTTTTTTTTCAATTATGTATATATGCATATGTATATGTATATATGTGTATATATGTATTTTCTCTTTTTCTTTTTTTTTAGGGTATTTTTGGCAATGATAGACTTATTCAAGAAAAATTTTTCGGACAATATATTATTTTTTTTTCATTTTATTTTTTCTCTATTTTGTTAGTACTTATTTAATTAATTAATTATTTATAGTGGCAGCGCAAAAATCGCCTCTTGCCACAAAGGTGCCTACATATAATAGCACACTTTTTGTTTTTTGTTAAATTTTTGTTGTTGTTTCTGCATCTGCTGCTGTTGCTTGTCTCGCCTGTTTGGTCCTCTGGTGCACTTTTTCCAGCTCATCTATTTTATTCCACAGCTTGCATGCTTCCGCCCAGGGTGGTGGCGGATCGTTGTTGATTTGGGCCAGTAGGGCCGCCCGCTGTTTCCGGAACCGGACCTGGTGGCCGCCTCGTCGCTTCGGCCTTAAAACCAGGGGGATGGCCGTCAGTGCGTCCTCTTCTCTCCTCCTTCTAGCAAGCTCTGCTCTTGCTGCTGGTTGCCTGGCCCGGTACTCTTCTATGCTTAGCGGCCGTGGGCCGTCCAGTGGGCACTCCTCCAATGCCTTCTGGAGCGCTTCCTTTATATCCTTTGGCATTTGTTAATGTGGTCTGCCCTGATTTTTTTTTTCACTTTGCCTCTTTTTTTTTATGGCAAGGAATTTTATTGTATTTTATTGCCTTTTTATTTATTGCCAATGTTAGGCAGGATCGCCATGAAATAGGCGAAGGCAAGGTTTGACTTCAAGTGATTTATTGGGGCCGCAAGCCCGGTATTTATAGGAGAACATTTACATTGGTCTTATGGCCAGTGTCCTTAACGGTACTTAAAGCTAAACATTATGCTTAAGTTCTAATTACGTATAATCTGCTCCTAAAAGTATGTGGCCTATGTGCTATTCATAAAAGTATACTACAAACCTTAGAAGCTCATACTAGTGAAACAAAAACCAGTAAAAAGGATCAAGAAAGTTAGAATAATTTGAGAAGGCCTTACGAGTAACCTCTCAAATTATCCTAGAATCCGTGAGTCCTTGGAATAGGACTAGAACACCGTGCCCAGGCAAGAAATAAGAAAAGTCAAGCGGCTCCAGGACGATCCACAGCATATTGGAAGGTACAAGGATATATCCTGTTACCGAAATTCAAGGATCTATATACATATATGGTGACGAATACCAATTGCTGAGAGAATCCTGCCCTACGACAAACGGCCACGGAGCACGCAAAGACCATCTTTAAAACGCAGTCAGAGGCATTGAAGTGGAAGCAACGTCCCTAGCAACGTCCCTATCCGTCCTAAGATCCGGATACGCCAGGAACGTGAGAGAAAAGCCATAGGATATATCCTAAGGCCAATTAACGCTCCAGTGATATTCTGAAGGGGGAGATATCGGACAAGATACTTGTATCACGAGTCTGAAATAGGAACCAGCGGAGACACAAGGAACGAGAGACGGACTGGATCAAGCGTCGAGGGACCCTAACCACAAGCAGCGCTGTCCAAGTTCGGGACTCCTTCAGAGAAACTTGTCATATCCAACAGAGCCCATAAATAATCGTAAATAAATACATCACCTAAAACTAATAATTAAAAAAGACTTTCACTCGTTGCGGAGGGCGGACGTGTTTTTTTTGCGCTTATCAACTTTTATTTTTTCTCGCGATTAAATACTTTTACATAACTCTTAAATTATCGGTTTAATTAATAATAATTTCAACATCCGAATTTTATTTTCATTTCGCGAATTCTTGCTGTCGCTTTTGTTTAAATTTAAATAAAATCAAAACGTACAACAATACTTGCATTAGCGATGTTGTTGTTTTGTTTATCTCTTTTGCTTTTGTGACTTTACCGTTTTGACTAAATCTCGCGCTCTTGCGTACAAATTGTTGTTGCATGTGTTTAATTTGACGCGCTCTCCCGCTCTTTCCTATTCTTGATTGATTTGCGCTCTCGTCTTTTGCCTACCCGCGACTCTGTGATACGTGTTTTTGTTTTTGTGTTTTCATTTCTTTTTATTCTTTAGTTGTGAAGGCTTACTCTGCACATTAACCCTTGTGTCAGGACTGGTCAGTATATTCTTATACACAGATTTTTTACCTTTAGAATTTTTATTTTTTATTTTTTTGTATTTCCTTTTATAATTAAATTAAACTTTTTGATAAAATGGTTCAAAAAATAATTGCATAGTTGCCACTAATGCGGTTGACTCCCATGATTATATTCTTTGTTGGTTGTGTGACAATGCGGTTCACGTTAAGTGTGCAGGTTACACAGGCAGAATCAAGGAGTCTATTGCTAAAGGTGGTGGCTTAAAATATGGATGTGATGCTTGCCGGGAGGTCGAGAATGAGATGCGCTCTTTCATGAGGCGGACTAGAGATAGTTTTGACACTTTAAGGGCAGGTTTTAATAAACTCCAAGCGGAGTTTACTGCGGTGGAGACTCAGTTCAGAAGTTTATCGCTTATGAATGAGTCTCCGAAACGTAAAAGGACCAGTCCTTGGGGCGTTTCTGTATCTGTAAATCCGACAGCGTCTCTTATCGTCCCCGACCGGTCTCATGCACCGTCCACTCCTAATGTACAGCAATTGATATCGTTTAAGAGCCCGGTTGTGAATGCTATTAGTAAGGAATTACCGGTATCACCTGGGAATGATCTCTTAAAAACGATGCCTATTGTAGTGTCCGATGTGTCCGGGCAATTACCCATTCCAATGGAAATTGCCGATAGTTCTAAAAGTATCGAGAACCCCGTAAACAAGTTGACTGCTGCAGTGGGTGACTTGTCCAACGTTACTGCTGCGGCTGACGCTTCGGGACCGCGGCCTCTCGTTGGCATACCTCCAAAGAAACATATATTTGTTTCTAGGCTAGACCCTATTGTCACATCTGATGATGTAATAGCCTATATTCGGAAGAAAGTTAACGTTTCGAATATTGCGGTGGAGAAGTTTTAATTTTCCTATTCTCTAGAATCACTGTCTGTTCAGCTCTCTAAAGTGGCAGAAATATGTGCATGCGAAACCAGATTGAGCAATGGAAAAACAGTTTTAATTGTGGCAA
The DNA here is from genome assembly GCF_018902025.1 of Drosophila willistoni. Lineage (NCBI taxonomy): Eukaryota > Metazoa > Arthropoda > Insecta > Diptera > Drosophilidae > Drosophila > Drosophila willistoni. Next base: position 278,568 of record NW_025814110.1, on the reverse strand, counting down.
TTTATATTTCACCGAATCAATCAATAAATAGCATCACGGAATTCATTCATGAAAATTTAATAAAGTATACACCAGAAGTATCGCGGATACTTAGAAAAGATTACGATAAAGTTCCAATGATTTTAAGTGGCGATTTTAACGTAAATTTTGCATTGGACACAGAGGTTCCTTTAATTGACTTTCTCAATACAACATTCAGTTTAAAAATGTGTAACAATCGCACTGAATCAACAACACGATCAAAAACAACAATTGACGCGGTATTTCAAAGATATGTTGACAACATCGAAACCAAAGCATTTGTATCATATTTTAGCTATCATAAGCCAATCGTATCATTTGTTGAAATTGAAAACAATGAGAATGAATAATAATAAAATGAAGAAAATAAAACATGACCTTTATAGCAATATTATAATGAACCTATAATTATCCCGCTCCTAATGCTGCTTTCGTCTCATTCTCTCTCAGTTTGTTTTACGGAAGGTTTCACTTCTATCGTGTCTAACCGTTAGACGCCCTCTTTTTTTTTGAATTTAATTTGCGCGTATTTTTGGCTTCGTTAGGATTTATTATTTCATATATTCTTGGTGTTTCTATTCTGTTATTGTTAAATTTGTTTTCCTTATGTATTCATTTTTTTGTTTCTGATCCTGTTGCTACTTTAAGTATTTTATTAGTTTCTATGTTTTTTATATTTTCAAATTCAATTCTTGAGAGAGCATCCGCTGCGAAATTTTCTTGTCCCCTGATGTATTCTATAGTAAAATCGAACTCTTCTAAATCTAGCCTTATTCTAGTAAGCTTTGACGATGGGTTTTTTAGAGAAAATAGGTATGTTAATGGCTGATGGTCAGTTCTGATTAGGAATTTTTTTCCGTATATGTATGGTTTGAAATATTGAATTGCCCAATGTATTGCTGTTAATTCTTGCTCGATTGTTGACTTATTGCTTTCGCCTTTTGTAAATGCCTTAGATGCATATGATACGGGTAATTGGAGTCCATCAAATTCCTGGCTGAGGACAGCTCCACATGCGATCTTGCTTGCATCAGTTGTGATACAGAATTTTTTATTAAAATCTGGATATTGGAGTATTTGTGGGCTTAATAATTTGTTTTTTAGGTATTCAAAAGCTGCTTGACAGTTTGCATCCCAGTTAAATTCTAAATTTTTCCTAGATAATCTATTGATAAATTGTGCATGGTATGCAAAGTTTGGAATGAATCTACGGTAGTAATTACAGAATGCTACAAATCTTTTGGCTTCGTCGCCATTCTTGGGAGTCGGGTAATCTTGAATCGTTTTGAACTTGCTTTCGTCTGGTAAAATTCCTTTATTTGTGCATTTGTGTCCTAGAAAAGTAACCTCATGTCTGAAGAAGGAGCATTTGTCTGGGTGCAATTTTAAGTTATATTTTCGGCAGGTTTCAAAAACATCCCTTAAGTTTCTGATCATGTGACTTTCAGAGCACCCAATTACAATTAGATCATCCATATAAAGGAATGTTTGGGATGGTGATAGACCCGTGAATGCAAGGGACATCATTCTTTGAAACGAGTTTGGTGCAATTTTTAATCCGTATGGTAATCGCTTGAATCTGAATGAGCCCCTATCTGTGGAAACTGATGTTATGTCCCGAGATTTTTCTTCTAATTCTACTTGATGAAATCCTGACATTAAGTCTAACAATAAACAAGAGAAGTATTTAGCGCGTCCCAGCTGGTCAAGGATATCGTCCATTCTGGGTAGTGGGAATGTATCCGCTACTAATTGTTTGTTAATTTTTCTATAATCAACTACCAATCTCCAACGTTTTTCCTTGCTGCCAGGTAGCGACTTTTTAGGAACCAATAAAATCGAACTATTGAACTCAGACATTGATGGTTCAATAATATCATCATTGATCAATTTGTCCACTTGTTTATTGATTTCGTTTTTTTGACTGTGTGCTATCCTGTAGTTTTTGGTGTAGACTGGTGTTGTGTCTTTGAGTCTTAATTTTTGCTTATAGAAATTGTTGGACGATATTTGTTCAGATTCTATTGCGAATATATCATCAAATTTTGAGCATAATTTATGTAGAGGTTCTTTCACGAAGTCGGGAAAATGGGGTGCTAGCTTGTTCATTATTATGGATTTATGTTTTGAATCATGTTGTTTGTCTATTTTTAAGATTTCATAATCGAACAGTTTTTCATTTAATAGGTTTATATTTGTAATTTTCACGTCTGTGTTGTTAGTATTTAATATGCGGACATATGGGTTAGACTTTGAAGCAATTGTGTTTGCGAAGAATATCCCCGGGTGTAATTCTTGGTTAGGGATAAAGGTGTTATTATTGTTTGAGGATATTGCAATGCGTGCAATTTTTTCTGTTCTAGGTGGGATATGGAATACATGTGTGTTTTGACTGATCCCTATATTGATTATAATTTTATATCTTGATTTATATGGATCTATTATCAATTTGTTGGTAGAATAATTGAGTGTGCAATTGAATTTTTTTATAAAGTCCAGCCCCAAGATTCCGTCACATGGGATGGGAAAATCATTTTCTATTACTTGGAAGGTGTGTACCGTTGAGAGGTTGCTGATCTTTAGTTTGGTTTTATTTTATGTTAATTCCCTTAAAATAATCTTGTTCTCTTAATATTTCATTTTCTGATTCTTCTATATTTTTTTTTCTTTGTTATTTTTTTTCAAATTGTTTAAAATTCTATTTTCTAATATTTAATTATTTCCAAAAAAAATTTTGTAATTTTTCTTATATATTTAGACTTCGTTATTGGGCAGTTTTGATCTTGTAGAGTTTGCTGCGATCAGAAAGCTTTATGTGTGCTTGCAAGCTTTGTGAAATTTACTTGAGCTTTTTTTTTTTTTTTTTTTCTTAGAAGTTGATCGTGGCGAGCTTTACAACTGCGCTTATGTTGTTTGTGCAATTTTGAGTGCACATGGTTGACATGTGTTCTTTGTTAGGGTATGTTGGGGTATATGCGGCTGATTGGAGTTTAATTTTTAATTGTATAAATGTATGTTTTTTTTTTTTTCAATTATGTATATATGCATATGTATATGTATATATGTGTATATATGTATTTTCTCTTTTTTCTTTTTTTTTTAGGGTATTTTTGGCAATGATAGACTTATTCAAGAAAAATTTTTCGGACAATATATTATTTTTTTTTCATTTTATTTTTTCTCTATTTTGTTAGTACTTATTTAATTAATTAATTATTTATAGTGGCAGCGCAAAAATCGCCTCTTGCCACAAAGGTGCCTACATATAATAGCACACTTTTTGTTTTTTGTTAAATTTTTGTTGTTGTTTCTGCATCTGCTGCTGTTGCTTGTCTCGCCTGTTTGGTCCTCTGGTGCACTTTTTCCAGCTCATCTATTTTATTCCACAGCTTGCATGCTTCCGCCCAGGGTGGTGGCGGATCGTTGTTGATTTGGGCCAGTAGGGCCGCCCGCTGTTTCCGGAACCGGACCTGGTGGCCGCCTCGTCGCTTCGGCCTTAAAACCAGGGGGATGGCCGTCAGTGCGTCCTCTTCTCTCCTCCTTCTAGCAAGCTCTGCTCTTGCTGCTGGTTGCCTGGCCCGGTACTCTTCTATGCTTAGCGGCCGTGGGCCGTCCAGTGGGCACTCCTCCAATGCCTTCTGGAGCGCTTCCTTTATATCCTTTGGCATTTGTTAATGTGGTCTGCCCTGATTTTTTTTTTTCACTTTGCCTCTTTTTTTTTATGGCAAGGAATTTTATTGTATTTTATTGCCTTTTTATTTATTGCCAATGTTAGGCAGGATCGCCATGAAATAGGCGAAGGCAAGGTTTGACTTCAAGTGATTTATTGGGGCCGCAAGCCCGGTATTTATAGGAGAACATTTACATTGGTCTTATGGCCAGTGTCCTTAACGGTACTTAAAGCTAAACATTATGCTTAAGTTCTAATTACGTATAATCTGCTCCTAAAAGTATGTGGCCTATGTGCTATTCATAAAAGTATACTACAAACCTTAGAAGCTCATACTAGTGAAACAAAAACCAGTAAAAAGGATCAAGAAAGTTAGAATAATTTGAGAAGGCCTTACGAGTAACCTCTCAAATTATCCTAGAATCCGTGAGTCCTTGGAATAGGACTAGAACACCGTGCCCAGGCAAGAAATAAGAAAAGTCAAGCGGCTCCAGGACGATCCACAGCATATTGGAAGGTACAAGGATATATCCTGTTACCGAAATTCAAGGATCTATATACATATATGGTGACGAATACCAATTGCTGAGAGAATCCTGCCCTACGACAAACGGCCACGGAGCACGCAAAGACCATCTTTAAAACGCAGTCAGAGGCATTGAAGTGGAAGCAACGTCCCTAGCAACGTCCCTATCCGTCCTAAGATCCGGATACGCCAGGAACGTGAGAGAAAAGCCATAGGATATATCCTAAGGCCAATTAACGCTCCAGTGATATTCTGAAGGGGGAGATATCGGACAAGATACTTGTATCACGAGTCTGAAATAGGAACCAGCGGAGACACAAGGAACGAGAGACGGACTGGATCAAGCGTCGAGGGACCCTAACCACAAGCAGCGCTGTCCAAGTTCGGGACTCCTTCAGAGAAACTTGTCATATCCAACAGAGCCCATAAATAATCGTAAATAAATACATCACCTAAAACTAATAATTAAAAAAAGACTTTCACTCGTTGCGGAGGGCGGACGTGTTTTTTTTGCGCTTATCAACTTTTATTTTTTCTCGCGATTAAATACTTTTACATAACTCTTAAATTATCGGTTTAATTAATAATAATTTCAACATCCGAATTTTATTTTCATTTCGCGAATTCTTGCTGTCGCTTTTGTTTAAATTTAAATAAAATCAAAACGTACAACAATACTTGCATTAGCGATGTTGTTGTTTTGTTTATCTCTTTTGCTTTTGTGACTTTACCGTTTTGACTAAATCTCGCGCTCTTGCGTACAAATTGTTGTTGCATGTGTTTAATTTGACGCGCTCTCCCGCTCTTTCCTATTCTTGATTGATTTGCGCTCTCGTCTTTTGCCTACCCGCGACTCTGTGATACGTGTTTTTGTTTTTGTGTTTTCATTTCTTTTTATTCTTTAGTTGTGAAGGCTTACTCTGCACATTAACCCTTGTGTCAGGACTGGTCAGTATATTCTTATACACAGATTTTTTACCTTTAGAATTTTTATTTTTTATTTTTTTGTATTTCCTTTTATAATTAAATTAAACTTTTTGATAAAATGGTTCAAAAAATAATTGCATAGTTGCCACTAATGCGGTTGACTCCCATGATTATATTCTTTGTTGGTTGTGTGACAATGCGGTTCACGTTAAGTGTGCAGGTTACACAGGCAGAATCAAGGAGTCTATTGCTAAAGGTGGTGGCTTAAAATATGGATGTGATGCTTGCCGGGAGGTCGAGAATGAGATGCGCTCTTTCATGAGGCGGACTAGAGATAGTTTTGACACTTTAAGGGCAGGTTTTAATAAACTCCAAGCGGAGTTTACTGCGGTGGAGACTCAGTTCAGAAGTTTATCGCTTATGAATGAGTCTCCGAAACGTAAAAGGACCAGTCCTTGGGGCGTTTCTGTATCTGTAAATCCGACAGCGTCTCTTATCGTCCCCGACCGGTCTCATGCACCGTCCACTCCTAATGTACAGCAATTGATATCGTTTAAGAGCCCGGTTGTGAATGCTATTAGTAAGGAATTACCGGTATCACCTGGGAATGATCTCTTAAAAACGATGCCTATTGTAGTGTCCGATGTGTCCGGGCAATTACCCATTCCAATGGAAATTGCCGATAGTTCTAAAAGTATCGAGAACCCCGTAAACAAGTTGACTGCTGCAGTGGGTGACTTGTCCAACGTTACTGCTGCGGCTGACGCTTCGGGACCGCGGCCTCTCGTTGGCATACCTCCAAAGAAACATATATTTGTTTCTAGGCTAGACCCTATTGTCACATCTGATGATGTAATAGCCTATATTCGGAAGAAAGTTAACGTTTCGAATATTGCGGTGGAGAAGTTTTAATTTTCCTATTCTCGGGACATTTCGTCCTTTAAAATTAGTGTTTCTGCCAATATCTTCGACACTATATGTCGAGAAGATTTTTGGCCTAAACATATAATAGTTAAGGAATATACTGTAAAAAAGAAAAATCGGCAACCGATTCGCTTGCCTACAACAACAATTAATACTATTCCTGCCACATCAGCATCTGCTGGTGTGTCAAAAAACTAGCTACGTCCCTTAACCTGGGTTACCAGAACGTTAGAGGACTGAAATCTAAACTTCCTAATCTCTATGTAGATAGTCTTTCTTTTGAGCATAACATTCTAGCTTTCACAGAGACGTGGCTAAAACCTGATATTGCTGATGCATCGGTTTTTTCCACAAACTTTTCTATATTCAGACGTGACCGGATTTCTCGCATAGGTGGTGGCGTTCTGATAGCTGTTGATGCTGCTTTATCATCTGAAATGATTCAATTTTCTAGTACCCAGGAGATTGAGTTTGTTGGTGTTAAAGTAAATTTTAAATCTTTTAATGCTTTCATTACTTGTTACTATATTCCACCATTGTCAGACATGGTGGTATATTTAAATCATTTAGAGGCAATTCAGTTAGTCTCCTCTTTAGTTTCCAGTCAAGACATGCTCATAGTTGTAGGTGATTTTAATTTACCCGCTTTAGCATGGTCACTAACAGATGAATCTATCACGTTGCTGCCCTCTTTGTCACATGACTTTATTGATGGCCTTCTAGGCTTATCTTTATCCCAAGTCAATCCTGTCTTAAATTCTAATGGAAAATCGTTAGATCTTATTTTTGTATTGGATTCTTCTTATTGTGAGGTGTCTAGGATCGAACCATTTGTTCTTCCAGAAGACAAATTTCATCCTACATTAAATCAAGAATATATATACTTTATGGGTCGGAAACGTCACCTTCTGTGCGTTACAAACATCTGACCAATTTTATAATAAGCAGCAAAGAATACTTTCTTCACTTTCTTTGTACATTTTGTTTCTTTGTGCATTTGCGATTGATTTTTGTAACGGCACGAGCACGCTCAAATTTTTACATACGATTTTGAGTGAATTTTTATATCCCTGCAGAGGGTGTTATAAAATTGGTCAGATGTTTGTAACGCACAGAAGGAGACGTTTCCGACCCCATAAAGTATATATATTCTTGATCAGCATGAGAAGCTGAGTTGATATAGCCATGTCCGTTTGTCCGTCCGTCCGTCTGTGCATATGCGATTTGCTCAGCCGTCTTAAGAGCTATCGGGCAGAAATTTTTTTTCGGGGTTTTTTATTACCCGGGAAAAATAAAGTATGAAAACCATCAGGATCGGACCACTATATCATATAGCTCTAGAAGAACTAGAAGAAACATTTTTTTAAAAATTGGAGTATGCTATGAAATTTACATGTGTGATAATATTGGATATAAAACCCCAGATCCCAAAATTTGAATGTGATCGAAAAAATATTACACAAGTTACAGTCAATAAAATAATCGGCTCTGCTCTGCCGGCAGCGCTGCTTGCTGTCTACTACGTCTTTCGTCATCAACAGAGTACATGTATACACACACAGACGCAACGCTACATAAACTGTATGTGTATGCGTGCGTTGCTTTGCTTTAGGAATGAGGGAAGAAAAAGAACAAATTGTAGTATAAAGAGTAAAATAGTTTTGTTTGTATATTGATGAATTGAGTTGCAGAAAACAAACAAACATGTAAAATTTTTATTACCAAGGACTGCAAGGGTATATAAACTTCGGCATAGCCGATGTTAACTTCTTTGATATTTTTTCTACTTCAGTGTAACGTTGCAACGTCGATTGGAAATCCAACCAATATTTTTGCTCGATTTTCCGGCCACATGTCGACGGAACTTCGAAAGAATGTCCGAGGCGCTAGGACACGCAATGTCCTACATATGTGCGCCGCAAATTTGTATGACGTGTCCTCTGAAATTCCGAGGCGACACTTGACAATTCGCCGCGGATGCTCCGTCGAATTTCTGGCGACCGGTACTGAAGGGATATACACTGTGTAGCATTACTATAAGCGCACCCACTTATTTTAGCGAAGCGCTTAAAATAGACGGAATAACGGAAAAGTGTAAATGAGGAATTAAAGAGAATTGAAAATAAACTTATTTGAGATCAAAACAATAATATTAACGGTACTTTTATTCTCTTTAAAAATGTGGTTTTTGGACTGGTGCATAACTATAAGCGCACTAACTTATTAGATCTAGTTTTTTTTTTGTTCTAATAATGAGTATACTCTATTATTTTGTTCGAACAATCAGTTCGAACAAGCGGTTAGGCATACTCGAAATTAAATTTTTAAGGGTGCTTGTTGGAATTTGGTCCCAAGCCCTTATAACGGCGGCTTTCAGCTCCCGTATTGTGTCGTATTGCATATTTTTTATCGCAAATGGACCGCACCAGGATACCCCAGAGGTTTTCCATTGGATTTAGATCGGGGGATCACGACGGCCATGTTAAAACGTAAATTTTCTTTGTCGATAACCACTGTAATGCTTCCCGGCTTCGATGCACAGCGGCATTATCCTGCTGGAATACCCACTTCCTTGCTCCTTTCCTGATAATTACCGGCACCAAGTTCTTTTGCAATACCTCTACATACTCTGTAGAGTTCACCCGAGTGCTGGGAAATACCAATTCCAAGCAGGCAGTAACCAAAAATGCACCCTTGACCATAAGAGATCCGCCTCCGAAGTTTCTCTTTGAGAAATATGGTGGATCCTTACTCAAATCCCTTCAATATCCATTAAAGCCATCGGGACCATAGAAATTAAACTTTTTTTGTCAGAAAAAATAGTCTGTCAAAATAAAATAATTAAAATTCAAAACCCGATGTACCAAAAATATATTCTTCGTTTCTAGTACATTTTTCCAATCCCTTGCAAAATCGCGGTCTAGCAACCGAGATGCTGGTTGAAGCTTGTGTCTTTTTATGACCTTTGTCTTCTTCAAGACCCGATGAATTGTCCAGCGGGACACACATTGTTCACACCCATCTGCGATTTCACGTGCTGTCTTTATTGAGTTGCTGGCAGAACTTATGATCCGTCGCTGTGATCGATCCGAAATTTTGATTTTGGGCCTCCTGTCTTATTTTCCGTATCCTTCAAAAAATTCCTTACAACACAATTGGAACGACCAATCCGTCGAGCAATCAACCTTTTGGATAGTCCTTTATCAAAAAGGGCTAGGATTCTTCCTTTTTCCATTTCTCTTAAGTAAGCACCACGAGGCAGTCTCAAATTGGAGCATTTATAAATATGCTTTAACTTCAATTAAAAGCCAACGAGTTAATTTTTTTTTTTTTTTTGTGTGTAAAAAAAGCTTTTGCTCTCTGACGTGACGGTCGTGTTTTTGCATAGCTCCTGAGTTTTTATTAATATTTATTGTTTTCTCTCAGTTTTTAATTGTGCTTAGTTTTTTTTACGCTTTCACTGGTGTTGTTCGCTTGACACCCTTGTGTTTTATTTCCATAATTCGCCAAATTAAATAGTTTAAACAGTTTTTCTGTTTCGTGATTAGTGTTTGGTGCATTTAATTTTTTCTTTTTATTTTTTTTTTCTTTATCGTCATTGCTTCTGCAGTTGCTCCCCTCATCGCCCCCATCATACCATCAGTGCTAGTGGCTTTGTTGTTCTATCTGCTTTGTGCTTGTGCTCAGCTTCTCTCCCGCGTAATCACTTTTGAAAGGCCGCACCTCAAAGCTCGGCTTATAACTGTTCTTGCACTCTCTCTTGTGCTGTGCACTCTAGCTGTTCTCTTTGTTTTATTTGTAATTATTGATTTCTTATCGATAATTATCTTTGTGCTGTGTATTTAAAATTTTCTATTTATTCTTATATATATAAATTTATTTATTTTTTTTTTTTTGCCTTGTGTTTCTTTTGGCTTTATAATGGCTTGTTGTCTACCTACTTGCAAGCATTCTGATCGTTTTGATGATCAGTATAGAGCAATATCTTGTTGGCTTTGCGATAATCTTATTCACTTAGAATGTGCTGGCCTCAATGGCCGCGACTACGACAAATTTTCTGGTTTGTCTGTGTCAAAGCCTGAGCTTGGCTTAATGCGCTGGACTTGCCCATCTTGTGCCAGCCAGCAGCTTGATTTTAGCCGTATGTATAGGGATATTCGTTTAAAGTTTCTTTCTTTAAACAAACTGGCCAAACAGCTGTCTAACGAGTGTGACTCTAGCGTACAATTTTTGTCGCAATTCAAGTTTGTTCCACCTTCTGAGAAGTCGCCCAAGAAATGTACCCTTGAGTTGCCTCGCAAGCAGTCGGCAGCACTCTCTATTACATGGTCTCCCATTTTACTTTCGCCTACACCATCATCTTGTCCCTCTTTATGCTCTTCTTTTCAGATTGAAGTACCCATTACAAGCCCTGGTGTACCTCATTCTATCCCTCACGGGAACTCTGATCAATCACAGGATCATGCTAGCTCTCAATCACTTGCGGATCACAATGCTCCTCCGCCTCCACTAACTGTAGTGCCTCATCGCAAACAATTATTTATCTCTAGGCTTGCTCCTGATACTTCTGAGTCGTCTGTGGCAGCTTACATTAGTAATATATGCCCTGATAAAGTTTTAAATCAAAATTTTAAGTTTTCTAGGCCTCGCGAAATCTCCTCTTTTAAAATTACAGTACCTAATGAGTATTTCTCAGCTATGGTTGACACTAATTTCTGGCCAGAGGGCCTAGTTGTACACGAGTTTGCGCCCAATAAGCGCTCCCGTCCGTTGCCTGTCCACCTTCCTAATTTATCTTCTGCTTCAAAAAACAAATAACGTCTAGTCTTTGCATTCATTATCAAATGTAAGAGGACTTCTTACCAAGTTCTCGAACCTGTTCTGTGATAGCCAAACCTTTTCGGCTGACATATTAGCTTTCTCTGAAACTTGGCTTAACTCCTCTGTTTTGGATAATGAAATTCTTTCTAATAACTTTATTTCTTATAGGCTTGATCGTGTTGGTCGTCGCGGCGGTGGAGTACTTATTGCTGTCAACTCGAATCTGTGTTCAAGTGTTGTGCCGATTGATCTGCCCTTAGGTGTTGAGTTTATTTGCGTCGAAATTACATGTTCCAACTTTAGCTTATATAATCTATCTTTCTTAATTCCTTCATCTCAACATGTTTTTCTTGATAGCCTACCTGAATGTCCGCTATATCAGTTGAATTCTTTCCTTAACTCTTCTAAAAGAATCCTTGATCTTGTTTTTGTTTCTGATCCCACTGTTAGTGCTGTATCCCGAACACAGCCCCTAGTGAAACCTGAAGATCCCTATCACCCTACCATTGAACTTACTATTTCTTACAATTCCGTTACTAATTCATTTAATAACATCGCAAATTCTCGTCGTAGATGTTTTCGTAAAACAAATTTCAATCTTCTTAATAGCCTTATTTTCTCTTTTGATTGGTCATTTCTATTTGAGTGCTGCGATATAGATCGTGCAGTGAAGTTTTTCTACTCTGCTCTTAATTCTCTAATTGATAAATGCGTTCCTTATGTGAATGTCTCTACCGTCTCCAGCGCGCCAGTCTGGTTCACACGTAGGCTCTCTAATCTCCGTAACATTAAATCGAGATATTTTAAAAGATTTAAAAAAACTGGTTCGCGACTTGACTATGCAAATTGCTGTATAGCCAAATCTCAATTTTGTCTTTTAAACACTCAATGCTACAATAATTATATCGTTCGCTGTAAGGTTGAATTTTATAAGAACCCCAAAAGATTTTATAACTTTGTTAATTCCAAAAGACGCTCTAATGTACCACCCTCCACCTTCAGACTTAATGACCAGACTGCTAATAATGATTCAGATATTGAGATCTGTTTGCTAAATTCTTTCAGTCGACTTATTCTACTACTGTTTCGGACACCCACACCTTATCCCTTTTCAATCCCACATTTAAATTGTATGTTTTTTCCTAGTATTACTAAAGACTGTATTATCTCTAGCTTGTCATCTATGACGTCTTCCTTCGTTCCCGGTCCTGAATATACCTAGTTGCATCCTTAAAATGTGTTCGAATTCCCTATCTAAGCCTTTATCTCGGTTATTCTTTATAACGAGTGAGACTTGTACCTTTCCCGATATTTGGAAGGAGTCTTTTATTATTCCGCTTTTTAAAAAGGGTAGCAAATCGGATGTTTCTAACTACCGTGGCATTGCCAAACTTTCGGCAATACCAAAGCTGTTTGAGAAAATTATTACGTCTTCCCTTCAACACCTATCCAGATCCACTATTTCTCCTTGTCAGCATGGATTCATGAAAGGTCGTTCGTCGCTTACTAACCTTTTAGAATTGACTACCCTTGTACACCATGGCTTCCGTAAAAAGTGTCAAACTGATGTTATTTATGACTTTAGTAAGGCTTTCGATACGATTGATCATTCTATGCTTCTCGCGAAACTTAACATAATGGGTTTTTCCCCAAAACTGTTGGCTTGGTTAAAGTCGTATCTTATTGGCAGAACCCAAAAGGTGTCTTTTCGTTCCTCGATATCTAAAACTGTTCGAGTTACGTCAGGTGTACCCCAAGGCAGTCATCTGGGCCCCCTGTTATTTACACTGTTTATAAATGATTTGCCTTTGGCCTTGGCTCATTCACGCGTGCTCATGTTTGCGGATGACGTTAAGATTTGTTATTCCTATAATGATCCTTCTTTCCAACAATACTTGCAATCAGATCTCGATGCGTTCTGTGATTGGTGCCACGTTAATAAATTACACCTTAATGCCTCTAAGTGTTCTTTTATGACTTTCAGTCGTTTGTCTCCATTCCTAGCTCATTACTCTGTTAAGTCTGTTATGTTAGATTGTGTACCATCGTTCAAAGACTTAGGCGTGATGTTTGACCCAAAACTTTCATTTAATCTTCATATTTCTTCTATTGTCAATAGAGCATGCAGCCTTCTTGGCTTCATTAAACGTTGGGCCAAAGAATTTGATGATCCCTATGTAACAAAGGTTTTATACACTTCGTTAGTTCGCCCTACTCTAGAATATTGCTCGCCAGTGTGGAATCCGCAATATGATGTTCACCAGCGTAGTATTGAATCGGTACAGAAGCAATTCCTTAAGTTTGCGTTACGCGGTCTTAATTGGGACTCCAGTCTTCGCCTACCTTCTTATTCTAGCAGACTTCTTCTTATTAATCTTCCTTCACTTTACAACCGTAGGCTCGTTTTTGGCATTCTCTTTCTCCATAAACTAGTCAACGGCGAAGTCATTTCTACTAATTTACTAGATACGCTATATTTTTGTGTTCCCTCACGTCGGACCAGAAACTTTTTTCCTATTCACCTTAGTAGATGTCTGACTAACTACTCTCTTCATAAACCTTTTCGTGTTCTTTGCCAATCTTTTAACAACCTTTCTCACCTAATTTCTCCTCTCTAGGCAACTGCTTTTTAACATTATAGAGGAGCCATAGCTTCACATAATGAGCTGTGTGCTTCGGATCATTATCCTGTTGAAAGTAAAAATCATCCGCAATCTGCAATTTTTCGGCACTTTGCTTTAAATTCTGCTCCAAAATAACCATATAGTCTTTGTGATCCATAGTAGACACGATAAAAGTAAGGTTTCCAACAACACCAGCCGCCATACACCCCCAAACCATTACTTCTCCTCCTCCATGTTTCACTGTTGGAACCAAATTTTCTTTCTCGAAGGATGCTCCTCTTTTTCTCCATATCATTTTCTTCCCCTCTATGCCAAAAATGCATAACTTGCTCTCATCTGAAAATATGACTTTGTTCCAGAAGCTAGTCGGCTTGGTTATGTGCTCATTGGCGAAGTCCATACGCTTTACTTCGTTTGTCTTTGATATGTGGGGCTTCCTACGGGCAACTCTTCCATTATACCCCGCTCCCTTCCAAATGCGGCGAACAGTTTGATCGGACACTGTTTTGTGGAAGCGTTCCGCAACTTCAAGACTTCCTTGATGGGCAGTAATCCTCTGTCAGCAACGAAGTCGTATACTCTCTGACAAGAGGAATGAGTTCTGCCTACTAATCGTCCGATTTCTCGCCAGGATTTGCCCTCCAAACGAAATTTTAAAATTAATTTGCGCTCTTCAACACAAATTTCTTTTCCTTTGGTCTCCATGATACAACGCGTGCCGAAAAGTGAAAAAATGTGCTTGCAAGTTTCCAAGAAAATATTTAACGAAAATAAGAAGCTGAAAAAGTTAACGGTAATCGCCAATTCCCTCATTGTACGCAGAATTCTACGTATGTACGCAGACTTTTGGCCATTTTTTGTTATATTTTTTTTCTAATGGTTAAATTATGCTTAAGATTTTTGTTTTGATAAATGAAATGATACTAAATATTAAGTTTAATAATTAAAAAAACAAATAGAAAAAGAAAAAATTCGATATCTTGTTTATACTGAGCGCTATTAATGGACAAACTTGAAATACAGAAATTTTCTTGGGTGTACGCAGAGATATGATAGCAAGTGTACATGTACATGTGTGTATATACATATGTATGTATGAATGTACATGTGCGTATGTGAACGCGTACCAAATGTCGCCGGGGACAAAATCGCCGCAAATTCCGAGCCACTGACGTCGGCAGAAAAAAATTCTGCCTGCGTATTTCATGCTGAGTTTAGCCGACAGCACCCGAACGAGCTTATGTCGTCATCGAAACTCGATCGGCTGCCGAAAAAAACTTTACATATTTCTCATTTGAGAAAAAAAAAATTGGGCAAAATGTACTCTTGCAGCAGCAAAGAAGATTTTATGCTTCGATGATTATTGTATACCCTAATTAATTATGAGTAAAAATAAAATTGATGGCGGATTAAATCTTTATATACAACAATTATATAAATATAATTTATATTTTAATTATATGTACCCTGATTATGCAATTAATGAATCCGGTACGTTTAGTATTCTTATTGTATATCATATTTACATACAGTTTTACATGGTCGGCTATGATTGATTACATTCTTTGTTTTCGGCACGCAACAAAGCGAAGATGAAACTTTGCATTGTTGTTTTTGTTTACCTTTTGGGCTCGCGCCACTTCCTAATTTTCGTTTGTTAGTGTTGTTGTTTTTTATTTACTTTTGTTTGCGCGTCGCTATACACTTTGCGTTTCTCTGTGCATTTGCGATAGATTTTCGTAAGAGCAGGAGTGATTGTGAGTTAACAAATTAATTTTCAGTGAATTCATTATTAAATAAAGGTAAGTGCAATTTAATATTATTTAGATTATAATTGTATATTAAGCACAATAAAATTTGGAATAGTTACATATGTATATATTTTGCTGGCAAAAAGTGTTTTTTATACCATACACCCATAGGGTGAAATGGTATATTAAAGTCGCCAAAATGTATGTAACAGGCAGAAGGAAGCATCTCCGACCCCACAAAGTATATATATTCTTGATCAGGATCAAAAACCGAGTCGATCTAGCCATGTCCGTCTGTCCGTCCGTCCGTCCGTCCGTCCGTCCGTCCGTCCGTATGAACACCTAGATCTCGGAGACTATAAGAGCTAGAGCCACCAAATTTGGTATGCAGTCTCGTGTAGTATGTACGCTTATCGAGTTTGTTTCAAATTTTTGCCACGCCCCCTTCCGCCCCCAGAATTTACATAAAACTGTTTTTCTTAAAAAGTATAGCAGATAGAAACATCAAATTTGGTTTATATACTCGTTTAGTTAGCGCGCAGAAAATAATTGTTCCAACTTTTTGCCACGCCCCCTACCGCCCCCGGAATTTACATAACTCTGATTTTCTTAAAAACTATGAAAGCTACCGACATTAAATTTGGTATGTAAGTTAGCTTAATAGACGCGCAGATATTGACTATTTAAAAATTTTGCCACGCCCATTTCCGCCCCCGAAAATTAAACAAAACTGATTTTCTCGAAAACTAACAAAGCTAAAGACACCAAATTTAGTATGTATATTGGCTTAGTATGCGCGCAGAATACATATATTTTAATATGTTGCCACGCCCACTCCCGCCTCCATAATTTAGAAAAAACCGATTGGCTCTTGCAATTTTTTGACCATCGCGATTAAATTTGGCAGACTAATAAATCTTATCTATTTCTATCAAACTACCAAATTTGATTGAAATCGGACTAGAAACATACAAAATATACGTATGAACGTATTTTGCTACGCGATCCATAAGGGCAGAATTGGCCGTTGGCTAGTGGCGGCGCTAGAGTGCTTGTGTGTTTGTAGAGTGAGCGAGATAGCAAATGGTATGAGCATGTTAAAATAATTTAATAGACATACATTTGGTTTTCGAAATTTTAAATATTTGTTTCACCTGGTGTATGGTATACCCAAGTCGGCGAGACGACTTACTTACTTCATTTTTTTTTTGCTTTGAAATACCTATATGTTGTTAGTGTTTAATAAATAAATAAATAAAAATTAATAGCATTATTTGTATTTGAATGCAAATAAAGATTAATGCAAGAAACAAAAGCAAAAGCAGTGAAAAATAAGTGGATAAATTAAAGAATGAAAAGTGAAAGCAAAATAAAAACAAAGTGTTTTGCCAGCAAAATTGAGTAATGCATATACCAGGTTCAATCCCGGGCCGTTCCCAAAAAAAAATATTTTTTTTTATTTTTTTAAAATTTTATTTTTTTTCTGTTAAAAAATTAACCATACAATGTGCCAAGTTTAAATATTTTTTTGTGGTATAATTATGAAAAGTAATTATGAAAGAAAATCAAATCAATTAATTCGTAGTTGGTTTACAATTGCTGAATTGTCGTTTTAATTGTTTTTTTAGAACAAATTATTTATTATTATTGTATAATAAAAAAATATCCAATTTTGTGTTGACTTCAATATTATTATAAATAAAAAGTAAAAAAAAGGGGGGGGGGGGGGGAATTTGAATTTTGAATGACAACAGTAAATAATATATTTTTTCTTCAGAATGGCCGACCAAGGAAGCTCAAAAAAAATGATGAAGATGAGTTTTGAAGTGGCAGAATCGGGTAAGCATTTGAATAATGTTCAGGAAATGAAATTTAATAATTTTTTCCCTTATTTTATATATTACAGACGCGACCCTTCGCTCAGATGGCGCAGAACAAAGTAAGTATATGTATAGATAATAAATAGCGAAATATTACTAATTTCGAATTTTCTCTCTTTTTTAAACTTATTACAGAATCTAATGAACCTGAGATAAGTAAGTACTTGTAAAGAATTTATTGGCAGCCTGTAATTCAATACTAATTTCTTTTTGCAAACATTTCTCTCAGACAACGCTGTCATGTTGAGGCAGATAATGACAGAGGTGCAGGAAGCTGGAAAAGATGAAGGGGCTGGTCACAACGCAGACGGCAATGATTAAGCAGATGATGAGGATGATGACTCAGTAGAAAACACCCAATATCGCCTTCCCTATAAGCAATGCCGAACAGCTTATACTCATAGAGAGTAAACTGGGTCCGGACAATCGGAAACATTTCGTAAGCTATTTTTATCAAAACTAAATAGAAACTTATATTAATGTTTTTCATGTGTTTTCCATTTGGCAGGTGAAAAAAATTACGCTTATCATTTCGCAAGCTGCGCCTGGCAAATCTATTCGGCAAGTTTTGGCCGACGACCTTATAGTAAGCCATAATGTAGACGGGAGGAACGGCAAATATAGCTTGAAAGCTTATCCCAATTTCCTGTCCGTGTTGCTAGGTAAGCAATATAAATTTGAACGTGTATTCTTCATTGCCAGATAAATTTTTACCTTTTCAGAATCAATTCAAAACTCTCACCCCGGCGACCCTCCCGAAAATACACTAAGAACCAGTTTGGCCTGTGCCAAAAATACATTTAATAAACAAAAAAATAGGAATAAGAATGTAACATAAATTTAAATAAAATTAGCACAATTGTATAAAATTATATTGTCACTTATTTTTGGGAATGAAATGTCCATTAATGTTTGGTCGACATGGCGCCGCAAATTCGATTGTAAATCCGAGCTATTTTTTCCCTTGAGCGATTGGTCGACATGTCGCCGCAAATTCGATTGTAAATCCGAGCTATAATTTCGCTGGGACATTGTCGACATGTCGCCGCAAATCCGATTGTAAGTCCGAGCTATAATTTTGCTGGGACATTCCGGCGAAATGTCGACGCAAGTTCCGTTGAACATTCTTCGTCTTCAGCGGAATTTCCGTCGACATGTCGCCGAAAATGTCCGAGACGCTAGGACACACAATGCTAAATGTCGCCGCAAATTTGTATGGCATGTCCCCTGAACATCTGAGAAATTGCCTCGGATTTTCAGAGGAATTTGCGGCGACCGGTACTGAAGGGTTGAGACACTCTTTTGGGGTGGCGTGTGTGTGTTCATGTGTGCATGTATGTATTGGTGTACAAGTACATATATCCCTTCAGTACGAAATTGTCGCCGTTGACAATGTCGCCCAATTGTCCGAGCCACAGACGTCGGCAGAGAAAAATTCTGCCAGCGTTTTTCATGCTGAGGTTAGCCGACGGCACCTCACTTGCAGAGCACTAAATTTCACGTTTACCCGTAATTGTTGTCTTCCTCGCCAAAAACAAAAATTCCCGGGAAACCCATTACTTAGAACTGGTATTTTAAATATGTACCTAGTCGACTGCATTCTCAATTTATCGATAAGCCTGCTAATTTCGATATTAAAAAGGTGTAAAAACAAAAAATTGCCCTGTATCAAATAAGCTGTGAGCCACTGTACGTGTGTACGTACATGCATAAGTGATAAAACTATTTGATTATTCTTAACACCGTGTTGGACAAAATGAATCTCTTTGTTCATATATGAATTGATAATGTTATAAACAATCATAATTACAAATTTATTTTTTTCAGCATTGTGAAATTTTATTGATGTATGTACATTATGTATGTATGTATGTACATCAAATGTTTATGTATGTGTGTGCGTGCATTGAATCCCGCTTTTTAGTTTTCTCTTATTCGCCTAAATGCGTGTGTACGTATGTGTGTGTACGATATTGCAATTTGCTTAAGCGGTGTTTCTTTACGTAATTGCGATATTCTTTGTTCTTGCATACATACATACATACATACACGCAAACTTCAAATTATATGTACATACATGTGTGAATATTTTTTTTTCGTAAATATAAATTTTTGAGAAAAAAAATGGATAAAGGAAAGAGAAACATAAAACCGTTTGATGGAGAGAAGTATTCCATATGGAAATTAAGAGTAAGGGGACTTTTAGAACAGAGGTAGGCGCCCATAGCCCGTGCGGGCACTTTTGCTCGGCAATTGCTCGTGTGGCCGTCTGTGTGCATGCCGATGTGAGCACGAATTACAAGTTGAGAGCGTAAAAAAAACAGCTAGTGTCGCACAGACTTTTGACGAAAGCAGTACTATGTCGCTTTGTTACGCAGCTACACGCAGAAAAATTAATGCTTCACTTTCTTACATGGCAACTTTAAAAATATTTTGCCATTATTTATATTTTGTCCCTATAGGGTAAAATGTATATTATAATACAATTAGGTCGGAATTATTCTTTTTCACTTGCAGTTTAGTTTTATTCGTTTCTTCACATACGATTCGCGCAGTGTAAAGCAGCTTACGCACACAAGCAAGCGCACGCATACATTGACAGTTTGAGCTGGCTCTCTTTGTGCCTACCCCTGTTTTAAAAGAACAAGATTTATTAAGAGTAGTTGATGAAGAACCAGAAAAGGTGACAGAGGAAATAAAAAAGGCACAAAGTAATGCAAAGAATATTGTAATGGAATATTTGAGTGATTCGTTTGTTGTTCTTGCGAGCAGAGAAAATACTACCAAACAGATTTTTGCAAATTTAGATGCACTGTATGAGAGAAAAAGCTTAGCTTCTCAACTGTCTTTACGCATACAGTTGTTTGCTTTAAAATTAAAGGGTGATACTCCACTTCTAAATCATTTTAAGATTTTTGATGACCTTATAACTGAACTCATTGCGTCAGGAGGCAAGTCGGATGAAATGGATAAAATTGCACATTTACTTTTAAGCTTTCTGCCAAGTTACGAAGGAGTAATCACGGCAATTGAAACCCTTTCAGAGGAAAACCTGACATTAGCATTTGTAAAAACAAGACTTTTAGACCAGGAAATTAAATTAAAAGGTGTCAGCAAGGATACAAGTGCTAAGGTGTTGCAGGCCATTGGAAATAAAGTTTTTAAATTCAACAAACATAATAATCAATTTAAGAAGCCTTTTAAAAACAAGTTTAAATCACCTCTAAAATGTTTTCACTGTGGCAAATTGGGACATTTAAAGAAAGATTGTTTCATTTTGAAAAGGCAGGCAGGGAATCAGGCTAACGAAAATAATGGCAAAGAGAGACATGCTCAAATAGCTACAACTGTCAGATCGCGGTTTTGCATTCATGATAAGACATACACAAAATAATGCAATTTCAAGTGAGGTAGATTTTATTTTTGACTCTGGGGCTTCAGACCATCTAATCAAAGACAAAGCGTTGTTTTCGGAGTACGAACACTTGGAGTCCAATATTGCCATTGAGATTGCAAAGCGCGGAGAATATATCAATGCTACCGCCAAAGGAGTGGTCAACCTAAGCAGTAATGGAAACAAAATCTCACTGAAAGATGTGCTATATAGCAAGGAAATTCCACACAATCTATTATCAGTGAAGAAAATGCAGAATGCTGGCCTAACAATTGAATTTAGTCCTGAAGGCATAAAAGTCATTAAAAACGGTAATTTGGTGCTTAAAGGAAAGAGTGAGTATAATGTACAAATTATACAATTTCAATTAAATACAAAAGTATACACGTCAAATAATTCACAAAGTGCAGAGTATCTCTTGTGGCATAAAAGATTGGGTCATATAAGTTTAGGAAAATTTTCAGAAATAAAACGAAATAACTTATTTGAAGATATCAATCTTTTAAGTCGTATTGAGTCAAACGATGATGTATGTGACGCTTGTATTAGTGGCAAACAATCTAGATTAAAACTTGAAAAAAGCAAAAATAAAGAACATATCCAGCGACCACTGTTTGTAGTCCATTCTGATGTCTGTGGTCCAATCACACCCACCACAATTAATAACAAAAACTATTATGTTGTTTTTATTGACCAGTTCACACATTATTGTGTTACATACCTAATAACTTATAAGTCGGATGTATTTTCTGTTTTTAAAGACTTCATTGCAAAAAGTGAAGCTCACTTTAATTTGACAATAGTGAATCTTTACATTGATAATGGCAGGGAATATCTATCTAATGAAATGTGTTGAAAAAGGCATCAGTTATCATCTGACAGTTCCTCATACTCCACAATTGAATGGTGTTTCAGAACGGATGATTAGAACAATCACCGAGAAGGCTCGTTCCATGATTTGTTGTGCTAAACTTAGCAAACAATTTTGCGGTGAAGCTGTTTTAACAGCAACATATTTAATTAATAGGTCCCCAAGTAGAGCCTTGAAAGATATAAAGAAAACACCTTATGAGATTTGGCATAATAAAAAGCCTGTTTTAAAATCTCAGGATATTTGGCTCGACAGTATATGCTCTTAATAAAGTTCAAAAAAGGAAGTTTGACGATAAGTCAATTAAAACTATACTTGTCGGTTATGAGCCAAATGGGTATAAATTGTGGAACATGAACTCGAGGAAATTTATGATAGCAAGGGATGTTGTGGTGGATGAAGTTAACATCATAGAAAATAGTGATGTTCATAAAGAAGACTCTAATGTTAAACTTGATAAAGCTGATTCAAGTGATGATTCTGTAATCACAGAGTTAAAAGAGTTGGTTTTTCCATTGGTGGAAAATGATGAATCTGTTCCAAAAGGATCAGATGTGCAACATAAAGAAAATTCCACATGTCTCGAGAATGCCGATCCAGTTATTGAAACTGGTGATAAATTGAAAGAAGTTGCAATTGAAAAGAAAATTAGACGCAGTGAAAAAATTAAAGATAAACCCAAATTGTCATATCGATTTTTAGAAAAATGTCCTATGAATGCTCAAATATGTATGTTTGAATGATGTTCCGAATACTTATGACGAAATTAAATTTCGTGAAGACAGAGTTCAATGGGAAAAAGCCGTTGAAGATGAACTTAACTCTCATTTTCAAAACAATACTTGGTGTTTAGTGCAAAGGCCTGACGGGAAAAACATAGTTGATTGCAAATGGGTGTTTAGTACAAAACATGATGAGTTTGGCAATTTAAAAAGTTATAAAGCAAGACTTGTAGCAAGAAGTTTTACTCAGGAATATATGACAGATTATGATGAGACATTTGCACCAGTTGCACGAATATCAAGTTTAAGATTTCTTTTAGCACTCTCAAATCAATATAACCTACAAATTCATCACATGGATGTAAAAACTGCTTTTTTAAACGGAACCCTAAAAGATGAAATTTACATGACGATTCCAAAAGGCTTAGTCCATGGAGATGAGGATAAAGTATGTAAACTTAATAAAACAATTTATGGCCATAAGCAAGCTGCGAAATGTTGGTTTGAAGTTTTTGAATCGGTATTAAAGGATGCTGGTTTTTAAAATTTAGGAGCTGAGTATTGTATATATATTTTAGATAAAGGAGATATTTCTAAAAATATTTATATTCTTCTATATGTCGATGATGTAGTAATTGCTACAAATGAATCTTGTACAATGTCCAAATTTAAATCTTACCTACAAAATAAATTTCAAATGACTGACTTACAGGAAATTCGTTTCTTTATTGGTATAAAAATTGACAGGAAGAACGATCAGTTATGTCTCACAATCAGTCAGTCAGCATATATTAGCAATGTTTTAAGAAAATTTAACATGGAAGATTGTCATGCAGTTAGTACACCTCTCCCAAGCAAACCAAACTATGAGGCATTACAATCAGAAGAATCATATGATGCACCTTGTAGAAACTTGATTGGTTGTTTAATGTACGTTATGTTATGCACACGTCCCGACTTGAGTACATCGATAAGCATTTTAAGTCGATATACAAATAACAACAATAAGGAACTCTGGCAATGTCTTAAACGTGTCTTTAGGTACCTGAAAGGCTCTATTAATTTGAAATTGACACTTTATAAAAATCTAAATAAAAATAGTATTCTGATGGGATATGTTGATTCTGATTGGGCTGACAGAAAAAGCACTACTGGATTCATATTTAAAATGTTTGAAAATTGTTTAATTTCATGAAGTACCATGAAACAAAATTCGGTTGCTGCTTCGTCAACTGAAGCGGAATACATGGCTCTATTTGAAGGTGTCAGAGAAGCATTATGGCTTAAGTCATTAATAAATGAAGTTAAACTAGAATTAAATGGTCCAATAGATATATTTGAAGACAACCAAGGTTGCATTAGTATTGCCAATAATCCTACTTGCCACAAGAGAACAAAGCACATAAATATTAAATATCATTTTACTAGAGAACAAATTCAGAAGAAACTAATTTGTATTAAGTATATTTCCACAGATTCTCAATTGGCCGATATAACGCCGAAACCGTTACCAGCAGCACGATTCATTACCTTGAGAAACCAACTAGGATTGACGGAATAAATTAATGAGACAATTTATTCATAACAAGCCTAATTAAACTAAAAGAAGGACAATTTTATTTCTTCTTACAATTTAAACTTAATCTAAAAACTTTTTGAAACTAAAAAAAAAATGAATTATGATATTAATTTTATATTACCATTTAAACTTAATCTAAAACTTTTTGAAACTGAAAATTGAACTATGATATACTTATTCTAAAATGCTTATGAAAGTGAAAAGCTGAATTATTATATTAATTTCTTTATGTTTTTGTTAATTGAAAATGAATTATGTTAACTATTTATTTTAATTGATCTGGATTAAGACTTACTGGGTTTCCTTAATCCCATGAGCGAGTGCTGGATCAAATTGTTATCCCCAGAAATATAAAAAAAAAATGAAGTATGTAAGTCGTCTCGCCGACTTAGGTATACCATACACCAGTAAAGCAAATATTTCAACTTTATTAAACAAATGGATTTTTACATGCTTCTTACAAGCATATCTTAGTATCTCGCTCACTCAATCATACGAGCACCCTAGCGCCCCCACAAGCCAACGGAAAAACGTTTATATGCATAATTCGACTGTTTTTTGCCCGATTTTGATCAAATTTGGTATTTTGCTAGATATTAGTATCAAATTTAAGTGTGCCAAATTTGATTGCATAAGGTAAAAAAATACGGGAGATAATCAAGTTTTTCAAATTACGGGGGCGGAAAAGGGCGTGGCAAAATCTTTATATAAACAGAATGTGTGCATTTACTAAGCGAATATACATACCAAATATGGTGTCTCTAGCTGGAATCGTTTTTGAGATAAACGTTTTTTTTAAATTGCGCGGGCGGAAAGAGCGGAAAGGGCGTGGCAAAAATTTGAAATAAACTTGATCACTCTACATACTACACGAGTCTACATACCAAATTTGGTGGCTCTAGCTCTTACAGTCTCCGAGATCTAGGTGTTCATACGGACAGACGGACAGACGGACGGACGGACGGACGGACGGACGGACGGACGGACGGACGGACAGACGGACATGGCTACATCGACTCGGTTGTTGATCCTGATCAAGAATATATATACTTTGTGGGGTCGGAAAAGCTTCCTTCTGCCTGTTACATACATTTTGGCGACTTTAATATACCATTTCACCCTATGGGTGTATGGTATAAAAATAAAAAAAAAAAGGAATCGCACAAGCTCGTCAGTGAATATATTCATATTTTTAAAATTTGTTAATGTAGGTAACTTTTGAGGTGGCGTGTTGAAAAAGTACATACATATGTACAAGCAAAAGTCACATGTACACGTATATATTTAAGTTCGATATTGAAAACTGGACTTTACCGAAAATGCTCTCTTTTCTATTCTATCGATTGTGTGAGCATCAGTATACGTTTGAGTTCTTAGTTCTGATCTGACTGCGAGTGCGTGTGGTTCCTCAAAATAAATTGATTGTGAAAACTAAATTCAAAGTGTCTTATTATTTTGCATTTGTGTTGAGTATATATATATAACAATCAAGACTATATTTTTCCATATTTTTAGCCCGTCAATTTCCGTTTTTACTTCCTCCGGGGAAACTCTACTGATGGGGAGGGCCATTTGATATGGTGACTCTAGGAAGTCTGTGGTGTCGTCTCGTTCGGCCTGGGTGCACATGTTGAAAGGGGAGAGGTACCTCGAATAGGAACTTTCCTGCTTTTCTCAGGGTTGTTGGGCTCGAGGTTCTCCAGATATTCAGCAGTAGCTGCATTTCTTTGATCAAAGAAAAGAGTCTTCAGTTGTTTAGTGGCTCTGTTAAATGCTGTTTTGTCAACTGGATTGCGACTGAGTTGCCAAACTCTTCGAAATCTTTTCTTATTCCTGATTGCATATGAAATCTCAATTGACCAGGCAAACTTGTCCCTTTGGTTGCAACGGGGTTGTGTGGCTCGTGCAGGTGGTGTGCAAGAGGTAGCAGCTTCACAAATGTCGAGGGTAAATTTTTCAACGGTTTCGACAATGTCCCCACCAGAGTTGAGGCGAACTGATGGGTTGACTACGTCCTCTAAGATGGATTGGAAAAGTTCAATGTTAGAGTTTCCCCTAAGTAGCCGAGTGTTGCGTGTCTTGACTCCAGCAAGGGTGTCTGCCCAGATTTTGATTGCGCTGTGGTCAGACAGTAGGTTCATCAGCCACGACGATTCTGCTATGGCGAATGCCTCTGGTAATAACAATGTCTAAGACATCAGGAACCTTGTTTGGGTCGGTTGGCCAGTATGTAGGCTGACCAGTTGAGGCGATCTTCAGGTTGCGCGTGTTGACACAAGGTCTGAGGGCAATTCCCTTGGGGTTGTTTAGCCTTGAGCCCCACCATGAGTGCTTGGCATTGAAGTCGCCTGCAATGAGGAACCTGTTGCCAAAAGTGCTTAGACCTTGTTGAAACATTTGCGTGTCGACTGCGTGTTGTGGAGGGATGTAGCATGAAGCAATTGTCAGGAGTCCGAGTGAGCTTTTGGTGACTATTGATGCAGCTTGCAACCAAGGAAAAGTTAACGGAGCATTTTCAGTGTATTTTATTGTGGATTTTATAATCCCTGGATTTTTAAGTAGGATCTGTCCGTAAGGTGTGTTTCACTTAGGAGCATTATGTCACTGCGTTTGCGTTTTAAATAAAGGTTGATTTCTGCCCAGCTTTTGCATAGGCCGTTGACATTCCAAGATACTAGTTAGAGGCCTATTTGCATAAGGCTGCCATTAGGGTGTTGAACATTTGGGTCATCTGAACCAATTGAGCATACATAACCTTAATGATTTGCTCCAGCTGGGAGGATTGGGAGTTGGGTTCCGAGAGCGGAGGAAGGGGTGGGAGGTTGAATCTTGTTATAGGAATGATAATCCAGTAGTGACGTGCTTAGTAGAAGCATTCTGCGTGGTTGCGTTGTTGGTTATAGTGGGTCGGTTTGCAGTTCGCAGTGTGTTCTTGGCCACTTCTTTATACACTCTGCAGCCTTTGTAGGAGGCAGTGTGGTTTCCGTTGCAGTGAACGCATTTGGCTGACACATCGGGCAGGCATGTTACAGAAACTGTGCTGTGTGTGCCTAAACTCCTGGCATTTGTGACAATGGACGACGTTTCTGACTTTGCGAGGGGGCTCCATGACTACGACTGCGTTGCAGTGGCGCTTGGAAAAGACTTCTTTATTGTTAGCGGCTGGTTTGAAATCAACAAAGAAGATGGGCATGGGGACCTTTGCGTGTCTATTTTTGGCGTTGATGATATGCCGAACTGGGTGTCCAAGAGCTGCCAATTCCTCTCGGATGTCTTCAAGGGAGGTAGAATGATGCAGGTGCCTGATTACAGCTCTGTAGGCTCTTTCTTGCTTCAGTTGGTGGCAGTATAATGATCTATTCTGGGTTTCCAGGGTTGCTATGAAGAGCTTGTAGTCTCGAGCGTTAGCAGTCATCACACGAACCTCGCCGTTTTTACCTGCCTTGTAGGAATAGTCCTTACCGATGGATTTCGATATGAATTTTTGCATTTCGGCAATATTTGAAACAGCCGGAATAAAAATGGGCGGGGTCTTGGGTTCTGCGCGTTTGATGCCTGTGGTATCGGCAGCGGGGGTGTCACCCGGGTTGGTGTTGGTTTCTGCAAGCAGAGCAAAACTGTTTGTGTTGTTGATATACGAGTCTTTGTCCTTGGTTTGGGCTTTGCACAGGATTTCGCCGGGTTCTGGCGAACCGTCATCGGATTCAGATTGCACCGACATGGATGAATCCGAGCTGCTCGATGGAGACCTTTCTTTACAAACGTTCTTCTTGCGCTGTATTTTAGGGGAGACTCCTTTACGTTTTATCGGAACTGTTTTCCAGATTTGCCTTTGCCACGGTGCTGAGGTGGCATTATTACTGCTGCTTGGTGCTTCATTATTGCTCATAATGACGGAGGGTTGTGATAGTATTCTTTGTGGGCAAAGCCCACAAGAATGCTACACTTTTTTTTTTCAATTTTATTTTTGTTTGCACAGTAAGTATGCAATAGTTTTTATGTTAGGTTCAGTGATTGGCTGACCAATCAGAAGTAAGTAGTGGGACCGACTAATGTTGATTAGCGCGTGCTCCGCAAGCACAGTTATTAATTGGTTTTGTTTTGTTGTTTTCTCAATTACCGTTGGTTAGTACTGGGACTTATCCGCACACAGGTCCGTTTGGTTTGGAGATCGCAACAAGACTAACGAGTTAATTAAGGAATAATATGTGCGCGTATAGTTCACATATGGATTTCTTCTATTGGAGATTCTATAGATTTGTTATTAGATGGTGCAGCAACTAATGTTGGAAAATAATACTGGTTTTGATACAGATCTTAAGCTTGGTGATGGCTCTGATAAAGTGGAGCTTTCTGTGCTTGACGTATATGGACTAGAAACATGTTGTGTTGTTTCACTGTTTTTTGAAAAATAAAATTTTAACATTTCTGAAACACACTGCTCTTTAATGTCGGCCAGGTCTCTATCCTGCATATGTGCAGCCGGAGGATACAGAAAAAACGCCACCTTGTGCCTTATGTTTAGATTTGTTGTCCATGTGCCAACAACTTTTGTTTTTATTGTTTCCTTTAATGTTGCAATTGATGAGATGTCTGATATATTGCGCTCGAATAGCACACAAACTTTTGTAATTGAAGGCAGCACAAAACATATTGAAGGCGAGCTGCAAGTTTGAAGTTCTTTAAAAATTCTTTCGAAGGATTCCAGCAATCCAACTAACATTTTTAATGTTGACCTATTGACATCCATCAATCTTTCGGTCCCTTTCTCGCTTAATATAGTGTTGACAGCCACCCAACTATCGTCGATAGATTTCAGCATTGCGTAGTTTGAGTTCCACCTTGTTGGGCACGACCCCTTTAAAGAAGTGTTTAACTTATGCTGCAAATTGGTTTTTTTGAAGTACCTTACAATTGTTTAAAAGATGACTGCTGGAGAAAGCCTGATGTTGTTTTCTAATGCTTTTATAATGTTACTCCCCTATCTGTTACAAATATGATCTCGTCAATGTTTTCAATATTAAATTTTGAGAAGACACTTTTAATTTTAGTTAAAATGTTTTCTCCGGTGCTTTTCTCTGAATCCATTGACTTAAGACCCAAAATTAAATCACAGAGAACATTTTTTTTTTGATAATGAATTGGTACCTAAGAAGTTTCGTTGTAGATATTGGTCAGACCACATATCGACAGTGGCAGCTATTCCTGCAGTGTCTGCTGCTGTTTTAATTTCCGATGATATCAACCCCATTTTTTCTTCAGCGTCTTTGTGGACCACATCTATGTGATCTTCATAGGCGGCGCCAATTTTGATAAAAAACTGCAGCACGCTTTTAAATCCGGTCCCGGCTACTGATGAAAACGGCTGACAATCTTGGACAATCCATTGACTGCATTTTTCAATAGCTTCTGCTTTGTCTGTTGCCGACACTTTCGTCACTTCTCTTGGTTGCCTTAATGTCATGCAACATTTATGCCGAGACAAAATTGATGTCTGGCCAGCCACAAATTTCAGCACTTTTCGGCAGGTGCTGCAAAATAGCCACCCTTCCACGGCACTTTCGTCTTCTTTAAGAATGGGAAGTAATATGTTCCACATAACACTTCTCCCTTTATGTTTTTGTCCTAAAGGTTACGTTCCACAATCAATTTTACTTTTTATAGAGTCCGGCGTTTCAGTCATTTTGCTTATTAATTCTAAGGCATCAATTAACAACTGAAGGTCAAGCGACTAAAAATCAATCAGCAATCAGTGCTCAATGCCCTGCTCATGCATAAAAGTTGAAGGCACTCGAAATCATAACTGTAAAACCCAAGTGTTTCGGTCACAGCGCATTATTGCTCATTGCTTTTTGTGATCTATTCTTGCTATTCGTACATTTGCTTTGAGTGCATTGTGCCGTTCACTTATCTACGCAAAATTTTTGTGTGTTTGGTGAAAAAGAATAGACCGGTGCTGCCATTTTAGCTATTTTCAAGTCAGATCTGATTTTTTTTATTAATGATTGCGGGAAAAAATTTGAAAACAGCGAGTAGCGGAAATTCTAGCTTTACAAATTTTTTTTTAGATTGGAGCGTCAACAATTGTTTCTTAAAGTTTCATATTTTAACTATCATTATTATTATGCCCAAAACGTGTAAACAAAACATTCGCGAGGTGTGGCTGAAAAGTGCAGAGTTTAAGGACTGGCTTCGAAAGGACACAGTAGATGCTTCAAAGGCCTATTGTTACTACTGCAAATGCGGCTTGACTGCAAAATTTTCGGAGCTGCGTGCCCCTCGGCAACAAAAAAACATCAAGGTGCACTGAGTGGCTTTGCACAAAAGGAAAAAATTGATTTTGGTTACGCGCCAATAAAAACCCTTGAGCAAGAGGGTGCCCTTTGGCTCTTTGCAGCAAAGCACACGGCAATTACTCCGATTGATCACCTCGGCACTCTTTGCCAACCAAAATTCGGCAACAGCGATACAGTGTCTCGAATTAAACTGCATCGGACCAAATGCACATATATCATAAAAAATTCGTTGGCTCCACATTTTTGAAAGGGGCTTTGAAATGACGTTGGAGACGCAAAATTCAGTTTGATTTTGGATGAATCTACTGACATAACTTTTACAAAGCTACTCGGTAAATAAATATTATTTGCAAAGTTTTGATATTTTTAAAAGATTGAAATGATTTTAATATAAGTTCATGTATATTTCTAATTTTGACTGTTGCGTAGAGTGATGGTTTCAACGTTCCTTAGCTTTATTTCGCTAGAGAGTGGAGATGCTTTATCAATTGTTAAAGGAATAAAGGAAATTGGATGTGCAAAACTTAATAGGCATCGGCACAGATAACGCAAATGTCATGATAGGTTCTAATCGAAGCGTCTATATGGAGCTGAAGAAGGATGCTCCTTCACTCCTTTTAATAAAATGCGTTTGCCACTCTGTGCAACTGGCAGTAAACCATGCCTGCAAGAATTGCTTTCCTGAGGGGCTGGAGTATCTCGTTTACGGGACATACAATTGGTTCTCCAAAAGTTCTAGCCGTCAAATTGCGTATAACCAAATTTACACATGCATAAATGATGAGATGGTATATTTAAATGTTAAAAATCTGTCGTGAACGTTAGTAGCTGTCAATGTCCTCTTGTATTAACATCGTCGCTGTTATTTGTATAATGTAATTACCTGCCGACTGTTTTACCCTTTATGTTTTTCTTTAACTTCAAAAAATATTTTATGTATAAATATACTTATATACATATATTGTCTAAAGGCACCCCTAAAAATTCCACGAGTGTGTGATACACGATGGCTATCAATCGAAGTAGCTGTAAAAAAGAATTTTGGAGCAATGACAGGATTTTGCGATTTGTTTAAGGACATTAAGAACCTGTTGTACCAGCAATTCTTGAAGCCCATTTTGCAAGAAATGCAGCATGTAAACAAATGCTTCCAGAGCCAAGATACAAACTCAACCACGTTGCTCACCGATCTTATAGTGGCCAAAACAAAATAATTTCTGAAGAAAAATACATGTATAAAATATAAAATGTCTATTCGGTAGTGCTGTACTAATTTCATAATAGAGCTCGTGAAACCGTTGAATCAAAGTTATTTCTTTACTATTTTGTTCTAATGGCATAAATCAAGGGTGGCCACGGAAATTTAACTTGGGAGCCGGCTCTTCTGCACCCTCTGCCCACAAGTTCGACGACGATCGCTCGCTCGACCCAAAAAAGGTCGTTTTATGACCCGTCATAAAACTCGAGGCACACAAATTTTTGTGTGCGTCGACTCGCAAAAGTGACCTTTTTCTCTGCCCAGCCTCCGCCGCACATAGGTAGATTTTGCAAAATTAGGCGGCCAAAAGTCAAAAAAAAAAATCATTTTAAGAACAAACTATTGATGCACATTGTTAGGAGATACTTCCGGGAAACTAACCTCATCATTCCCACCTTTCAAAATAGCGCCCGCGCCGAATTACAGGTAGTCAAACTTCGATTATCATTCACAGTGTTCATATTTAATTCTCGCCGTTTTCAGTGATACATTTTTCCAAAGTCAATATTTATTTTTGCAAAGCTACTATCAAAGTAATTGTGATGGATATCAATAGTCCAGATATGTATCTTTATGTGTTATGTAGTACTCACCAATCTTAAGAATGTTTTGCATACATTAGCATTGTTATAAAAGACCACATTTTTTGAAACAGATTTTTCTAAAAATAAAACTTTCAAAGGGGCTTATAACTACTTTCCCTGTCCGTCCCTGTAATATTTCTTCATTTAATAATTTATACACAGTTTCAATAATTATATGAAGTTATAGTTGGCCACCTATAGTCACCTATTCACGAAATATACTTATTCAAAGTTTTTGCGCGCCGATAAAAAAAAAAAATTCGAGACCCGGTGCACAGTGGTTGTGGCCATAGCCTAAAAATCAAAATATCAATCACACAATATTTTACCAAAATGTACACAAATTGTATAACAACCTTGATGGCAAACCGGATTTTTCTGGAAATCTAACGGGACTTGCGCAAAATTCCATTGAACACATGAACACGTGTTCATGTTTGAAGCCGGACTACGCTTTGCTTGCTTTTCGCCACAACAAAAACGCTTTTCAAAGGGTTAGAACGTGTGACAGAGTACTCCAGAAAAATATTATTTATAATGAATTTTGAAGTTGAAGGTATTTACTTTAATTTATTCTTATTTGAAGATTAAATTGACCAATTGAATATTTTTTGTGTATTTTTGAATAACCTAACCTTTTTTGTGTATTTTGTGAACGTCCTTTTCATGTTTACTTAATGTTTTAGTTGTGTTACCCCCGGCTCCCCTCATTGTGAGTGGTATCAATGTGTTTGTCAATGTTTTAAGGTAATAAACATGAAAATGGTAGCTGCTGCTAGTTTTTTGCATTCGTTTTCGTCATTTGTGTTTGTTTATTATTTTTTGTTTTGTATAATATTTTTTGTATAATTTTTATTTCGACATTTCGCTTTTGGTATAGGTGCGTCTTCTAATTGCGTAGGTTTAT
Source organism: Drosophila willistoni (assembly GCF_018902025.1). Taxonomy (NCBI): domain Eukaryota; kingdom Metazoa; phylum Arthropoda; class Insecta; order Diptera; family Drosophilidae; genus Drosophila; species Drosophila willistoni. The sequence continues at coordinate 245,813 of NW_025814110.1, read as the reverse complement.
CTAGTGCCTCTGGTGTGAGAGAAGTGACGAGAAGGTATTTATTTGACCTGATGCAAGGCCAAAATTTACGAACCATGGAGGAAAAACTAGATTTTTTGAAAAGTTACCTCCTCGAGTCTTCCAAAGATTCTGAAACTATCAAAAAATCTTTGAAACATAAATTTTCACATTTCAAATCACAAGTCAAACAAAGATGGTCTGGAGCAGGAAATACTATGGAAGTATTCTTGAAAAAAAATTATTTGTGGTTAGAAGGGACCTTTGAAATACCAATTGATTCGTCAAATCGCCAAGGACGTCCTTGTAAACAGTTTTCTGAATCGAGTGATCGAAGCCAGAGAAGAAAGACTGAGGTAATACGAAGTTTGGTAAATCCTGAGGTGATAGTCCATGCTGCACAAGTGGTTTTTCAAAATGATGGGAAAAGAAATGCCTCTAAAATCCTTAAGGATATAACGAACTCACCAACACGGGCTGGCAAGTATAGAAAGTCATACTCCAAGAGTAACGAAACCATTCCTCCACTTACCCCCTTTGAAGCTCTCAAAATGTTTGTTGAGGCTGATCTGACAAGGCGACAATACGAAATAATAAGAGCAACAAACAAAGGCCATTATCCCTGTTATGATCTATTATTGAAAGCTAAACAAGAATGCTATCCACCTAAAATGGCTATGAAAATTACAGCTACTAGCGCGGAAACTGACCTTCAAAGTTTAATGGATCATACAGTAACCCGTTTATCGATTTATTTGCAAGATTTGTTAATTACTCTTAACAAAACCGAAAGAGAGTCATTAAATATTGTTTGCAAATGGGGATGTGATGGCTCACAACAACAGAGGTTTAAACAAAAATTTGATGATGATGTCGACTCTGATGCAAATATATTTTTAAGTTCTTTTGTTCCCTTGCAAGTTGTTTGTGGAAAGGACCATAGTCTTGCGTCGACCGAAGTGTCTATAGATCAGAATGTTTTTAAATTTAATCATATTATGAAGATGACCATGGTTGATGGAAAAGTGTGTAACGCGGCAGTGGCTTCAAAATTGATACTGCCAAATACGATACTATGACCCCCACTAAGCATAAAATTCTATTACATGGAGCTAGCATAATTGAAAATGCATTGTTGCCAATTGGACAACTATCCGAAGAAGCAGCAGAAGCGCGCAACAAACATTTCCGATCATACCGTCTCAACTTTGCAAGAAAGTTTACAAGGGAAGAATGCAATCGCGACATCTATTAAAGGTTGTTATTAACTTCCGACCCACTCATAAGCTGTATGAAATCAACAAAAAAAAATCACATGAACCATTTTTAACGGAAACCATAAATATGCTCATTCCTGCTGAGCCAAATGATAGTGCTGAGCATCACGATTTGGACTCGGAAGCAGAATAAACATATTCGTTTTTTTTTTAAATAATATTATGTAACTCTGAATTTAAAAATAATAATATAATCTAATAGATAAAGCCAACTTTTGTAATGTTTCATTTAAAGTTAACCCATATTTAATAGAAAACCTTGCTATTTTAGTATTAAGTTAAAAAAAAAATGTATTTTAATAGGAAATTAATGTATTTTAATAGGAAACAATAATATTTAATTATTTTTTCCATTTAAAGTGTATTTTATTGAAAAAATGTTTTTGGCCGCCTAATTTTGCAAAATCTACCTACATATGTGCGCCGGTAAAGAGCCACGGGAGCCAAAAGAACCACTACGTGGCCATCCTTGACTATAAATGAATTATTATTATTACAAACTTAAATTTCTAAGAAAATATTGTTTTAATAACTAGCTTTTTTTCAGATTATTTTTCCTTTGATTTAGCGTTTTTCAGTTTTTTTTAGCGTTTTTCAGTTTTTTTTCAATCTGGCTTTTCTTGCTCGAAAAATTATGGCAGCACTGGTATAGACGCTTACTCTTTGAGTGAGTGACGAAATGCAAAAACACGAAACACCGAAAGCGATTTGTGCGTTTGAGTGTGTTATTCTTTTCTTGCTGTTTGTGAGTGTGACAAGCACTCAAAATTTATAAGTGTGATTTGGGTGCCAAAAAGTGACACTCTTGACGTTCTCTGGTGCGCTTATATTTATGCTCCACAGCAGAGCCCGGCACTCATATCCCCCGGGGGACGAACACGCATGCGTGTAACCGAACGGCTGCCGAAGTCCTCAAACAGAGCATGAGGATTGATTTAGTTGCCCTCAGCATTTCGACGCAAGCACATCTATGTCGCTTTGCTCGATCGCTACACATGAAAAAATGAATGCCTTCATTCTTTTTATGTAACTGGCAACTTTTGCAAAAATATTATAATATAATATTTTTCATTGAAAATTTAAAGCACAAGCGCAAAAATGTGTGCAATATACATTGATAAGAACGGAATATGAAAGCTTTTAGAATTCCAAAAAGTTGAAAATGTATACATATATAAATATGCTCTTTGTGCCGACCCCTGCTCCACAGTGTATGTCACTGCAGTACGAGTCTGCGGAGACTCTCCGTCGAGTTTACGGGGACATGTCCGCTGTCTTGGGGGACATAGCGGCGACACGTTCATTTAAGTTGCGGCGACATTTAACATTAGATGGCCTAGCAATAAGGACAATCGGGACAACTGAGCGACAAAGTCGACGGTATGTCCGGGGGTGGTTTTTCGAAAATGTTTTGAGGGACATTTGCAAAGAAATTTCCTCTGAACGTCGACGGTACGTCGGCAGGTCTTTTTTGCGTTCGTGTTAGAGGACGTTCCATCGGCATTTGCTTTGAATATCGACCGTTGATCGACGGATCTTCTTTGCATGCGCTTCAGACGACGCACAGTGGGGCCTTCTGGCATTTAGCATTGCAAAAATCATAGCGTCTGAACCAATAAAGCGACATATGATAAAGAATACCTTAAGCTTCAAAATGAATGTTTGTCAAAAGTGCTGGGTGTTCGTGGTGCTGAAATATTCAAGGTCAAAGTCAGAAAATATTTCCAAATATTTTTTAATCACAAATGGAATTTTTCATTGTTTTAGACGACTATGTAACATTTTTTAATGTTTTAATTTGATTTTTTAACATAATTACAAAAAGAAAAAAAAAAAATTTTTTTTTTAAATTTTTTTTTTAGTTTAACTTTGAAAATTTGCTATTGATGGCTGATTTTCTTCAAAATAATTTTCAATATTTACATCAGTATCTAATAAACTCAACATTTCGGGACTATAGTTGCTATTTTCCAAATCCTTTCGTTATCGCACGTGTCTCAGTGATGCAATAAGTGGGTCCGAAGAGGCTGCTAGCATGTTAAAAAGGTCTTCATTTTGTCTAACACGAGAAGTTTTTAATGTATTAGTGTATCTGAACCTTTTGTAGTCCTTGTTTTTACATTCCTGTGCTTCTTCGAATAGCTCTCCAAGTGGTAAACACTGATATTCTATTAAATCCTTTCCGTGAGCCAAAATCCTATATCTTCGTGCTCCGAATCTACGAATGTCGTATACTCCTCAAGCCAAACTTCATTTTTTTTTACGAAATTTGCCGCTTGCGATCCATTTTCGCCTTAAGTTATTTTGTGTATATTTGATTTTCAACTTAAGCTCCGTACTAGCGTTTTCGAATGAAACGCTCATCTCCTTTAGCAATCCCATTTCAAAATCGTTTAAGTTTTCACACTCTTAAAAAACTTTTAAAATCCTTTCATTCTTTAACAACATTTTTGCACAATTAAATAAAACTGTCTTGAATTATATTGACAAATACTATTCAGTCCTGATTTAAGGTGATTACACTTATGAAGTTAAAAATAAACTGTCGCAAACGAGAGGAATAAGTAGCTATTTATGTTATATTTTTTGAATTAACTAGGTAGAACGAAAAATCGGTATTACCCTTTTTGTATTAATTAGGTAAACAACTTAATATTTACATCCAATTAGGTAAACGGAAATAAAAACGACCAACCCACAAATAGGACAAACTTTTCATCAACTTAAATAACATTTACCTGTCTTGTCATTTTTCCAAAGCAGGTAATTAACAATTTATCATTGTAGAAAGGCATATATGTAAACAGGTAGTATTTGCAAAACAGCATTACGCAATGTTATCATTTAAATACAAAGAAGCTACAGGCCAATACGCATGCGCTCTTCTTCTTCCTTATACCTGCAGCGCATTTTTTAGGCGAGGTTGCCTTAGTTTTATGGCTTACGCATCGCTGTCGCAGGTCTCCGCATATTGGGACTATATACATCTGATAGGTAAATATTTCACCTACCTAGTGTATATAGTCCGGTATTGATACTCGTTGAGTCTTGCTAGTTTTATTCCATCAAAGTTCAAAAAATGCCAATATTTAGTACATTTTTTAAACGCTTCTAATTCAATAAATATTTAAGTAATTATTAAAATTTATGAAACATGCTATTAATAAAGAACATACTTTTCAGATAAATCCAAGATCGATTGTTGAAATCGCCCAATATTCAGTTTTAAAGTTGCGATTTTTTTTTTTTAAATTAGAATTTTTTCCTTTTCACTAAAAATGTCTCAACTTTGGGCGCCTTAGCACCCATGAGTCTCAATCGATTTCAAAAATTTTTCGGATTCATAATCTCTGAAGTATTTCCTATCGATTGCATATATCATTTTTGCCAAACGCGATCATGAAAAAACGTATTTTTGCAACGCTATCCGAGCAGAGGCCCAACTGTGCGTCGCTTTTCTGTTATTAAGTTTTTTGCGATTGAGAAATTTCTCTCAGAATCTGCGCTGCTGGCTGGAATGCAAAATATTTGGCAGCTTGTTTTATGCAGTATTGGGAAAAAATGTTTGTGCATGTTCCACCATGCCAAAACGTCAAAATTGTTTGAGTATGGAACATTTATATTTGTATAGCCTGCTATTTCCATTTCAATCTGATCTTTATTGGAGTCAACCTGGACAACTTCTATGAACTCATCAAATTTCAAAAGTTTCACAACTTGAGTCTACTTAAAAATGCTGCATAATAGTTTTGCAGTCATTTATTTTTGTTTCCCTTTCATTTTAAGAAAAATGTTTTAGCTTATTTGTTAGTGGAAACAGAAACAATGCAACACTGTGATATTTTGATAAATTTCGAGTAATTGTATCCAAAATTTGAGATCGTAGTGAAAACTTCATTGGTTTAATTAATTCAATATCTCTGTACTCGGACTGACATTTTTTTAAATTATATATTTTTGGTAGAATCAAATAAATAGTCGCGCGTTTAACTGCTTCTAGTTTTTTGGAAACAGACAGACAATGGCAAATAAATTATTTGTGTGTTTTAGCGTGTTGGGCAAAAGCCTTTTAGCGAGAGACCCAAAGAAGAATTAGCTCTTGACTTTTTAAAATACTTCACCAGCTTTATGTGATATAATTTTTTCAAGCTCAGGAACAGACGCAATTGATTTTTCGACGGCGTTGTTCAATAAATGATTGACCCAATGAATTTTTTCTAAGTTGCAGAAGGCTTTAATCATGTTGGACCCACGATCAGGAACAATAACTGGATTGTCCTTTTCGAGGTGACATCCAAAATCTCCTAAAACGTCGCCGATTTTCGCACGTACATTTGCACCTAAACAAAGAATAATAAATTAAAAACTTTTTCATATACAACCCAAACCACTATTAATTGGTACGGCAAGTTTTTTTTTCAAAGTTCAAATTTCAATTGGTTCTATTTATTTCCAATTGCTAATTCAATATACGAGTTTATACTTTTTGAAAAGGTTATTTTATTATCTTTCATTTGGTATCAAAATACTAATTTGTTTCATATCAGAAAAACTTAAAAAGTTTATTTAAATGAAACAATGTCAAAAACACCAAAAAATGGTGTGACCATTATTAATTGGTGCGGCAACTTTATTTGTTATTAAAACTGAGTAACATCTCCTTTATTTAAAATGACTGCCCTAATTCGATCTCCCATAGTATTAACTAGGTTTTTAAAATCTTCTGGAGTTATTGAATCCCAAACTTCTTATTCGAGTAGAGGTTTATTAGAGACTAAACTTATGCGTAAGAATATTCGCTGCAGCGCAGGCAGCGAGAAAAAGAATGTAAAGCAGAAATGAAAGAATGTCCGTTACAATTCACAGATCGGAACCTTCGAGAACAATAAGAAAGAGATGGACATACTGCGGTGCTTATATACATATTTTAACACTCCTTCTCAACGCGAAGTCTATCTTATACAAAAATTTTTTAATCCCAACATTTCTGTAAACTTTACATGTTTGACCTTACATAAGTTCTTTGTTAATATATCTGAGGTTATACTATGTGTGGGAATGTATTTGATATCTATTACATTTTCTTTATACATTTCCCTTACAAAATGATATTTTATTTCAATATGCTTGCTACGTGAATGAAATTTAGCATCTTTAGCAAGACATTGTGCGCTCTGGTTGTCGCTATAAATTAGCAGCTTCGCCATCGGCCCGAATCCCATCTCGTTGATCAGCTTTCTGATGTATATCGCTTCTTTGGCTGCTGTAGAAAGTGCTACGTACTCGGCCTCCGTGCTACTGAGGGCAACCAGATTTTGCTTCTTTGATTCCCATGACACCGCCGCTCCAGCAATAAGGAATGACCAACCGGTGAACGACTTCCGATCGTTGCAATCGCCAGCGCAGTCCGCATCAACAAAACAGTGGATAGGAACACCAGTTTTGCTATAATGAAGTCTCACATCTGAGGTACCTCTTAGATATACCCTCTTGGCTGCAACTTCATGTTCCTTGTGCGGATCTGCATTTCTCTGCGCCAATTTAGCCACAGAATGTATTATATCTGGCCGTGTAGTCAACGCCAAATACAATAACAAACCAATGAGTGATTGATAGCGTGTCTTGTCCACCTGACCGCAATCATCGCTATCGCACTTCGTCTGGAACCCAACCTCTAGAGGAGTCGCGTTCGATTTGCAGTCCTGCATACCATATTCATGCAACAAGCCTTCGATGTACTGCTTGTGGCCTATGGAGACATTGCCAGTCTTGCCATCTCGCTCGATTTCCATCCCCAAAAAATGATGGAGTTCACCGCCGTCGACCACATCAAATTCGTGCTCCACCGCCAACGCAATCACCAGTCTGATTGGGAATAACGTGCAACCGGGGAAAAGGTTTCCTTGTAGTTAATTCCATATTGTTGACCACACCCTTTTGCGACCAATCTTGCCTTGAAACACTGAACTTTTCCGCTCTCATCTCGTTTGGTGGTAAAAACCCATTTACAACCGATAACCTTTTTGTTTGCAGGAAGATCAACCAAACTCCATGTCTTAATATTTTCTAGGTTGTCATACTCCTTCTGCATTGCTGATTTCCAGTTTTCCGACTGCTCTGACTTAAATGCCTCATTTATACCGGTAGGAACAATAACGTCTTTTGCATCTAGTACATTCAGCATATTGTACTCTCTTCGTGGACTACCAGCACGCCCAGTGCGAACAATCTTTGGTCTCCCTGGTCCTCTTCGGATATATGGTTGCTCCTCCTCAGCATTTTCTTCGTCACCACTTTGCTTATCAACAATTGGAATTTGCTGCTCCACAGAATTTTCTTGGATTTCATCATTATGCTCGCAATCAAGTTTTTCACTTGGCTGAAAGATTACCACATCTGACTCACATGACGATTCTCGACCGTGCTCCAACTCTTTCATGAACTTGTGCTCTAAAACCACGACATCTCGGGATACTACTACGGTCCTTTTGACAGGGTTGTAAAGACGATAAGCCTTGGCGGTCTCGGAGTAACCTACCAAAATATGCTGCTTCCCTTTCACTGAAAACTTGTTCTTATGAGTTCTATCTAATACAATAGCTTTCATACCAAATACTTTAAGATGAGATACGCTCGGCTTTTTCCCATACCAAACCTCGTATGGAGTATTGTCAGGCAAAGTTGCAGTTTCTGCTCTATTCCGTAAATATGCAGTCGTCATTATCGCCTCGCCCCAAAAAGATTCGCCAACTCCAGCATGCACTATCATGCTTCGCGCCATCTCCACCAAGGTTCTATTGGCGCGCTCCGCCACACCATTTTGTTGTGGAGTGTGGGGAACAGTGAGATGTCTTTGTATTCCATGACTCGATAAGAACTGTTCAAATACATCGTTCAGGCACTCACGACCGCTGTCGCTTCGTATGGCTTTTATACGCTTACCCGTCTGATTTTCTGCTAGCATTTTGAAATCTTTGAATTTTTGGAAAATATCGCTCTTATTCTTTAACATGTATACCGATACATAACGTGATTTATCATCTATGAAAGTTGCAAAATAGCGCGCACCACCTTGTGACGCTGTACGCATACATAGGTCCACAAATGTCTGTATGAATCAAGCCCAACAATTCCTTTGAGCGACTTTCCGAAAACTTCGAAAACTTCTTAACGCAAATTTTACTTTTTGCACACGTTTCACATACAAGGTCATTTGTATTACACACTCTAGCAATAGGACCATATACCATTTCCTGCTTAATCATTTTATTCAAACTATAGAAATTTAAATGTCCGAATCGATCATGCCATTTCACCAGCTGATTTACATTTGCTTCTGCAGCAAAAACTGTTTTTGTTATACCCTTGCAAAAAGGGTATATTAATTTTGGTCAGAAGTGTGCAACGCATAGAAGGAAGCATTTTCGACCATATAAAGTATATATATTCTTGATCAGCACGACGAGACGAGTTCAAATAGCCATGTCCGTCCGTCCGTCCATCCGTCTGGATCAACGCAAACTCCTCCTAGACCGTAAGAGCTACAGAGCTGAAATTTTGCATGTAGGCTTGTATATACTGCAGGCGTTGTATATCTCGGATTCAGCCGGATCGGATCACTATATCATATAGCTCCCATACAAACGCCAAAGTCACGAACAGTGACTTTTCTTAATAACTTCGTTATTTTTTGAGCTATTGTCGTAAAATTTAATATTGGTGAGTTAATTACACATATAAACGACTATGCCAAATTTGATCAAGATCAGGTGACTATATCATATAGCTCCCATAGGAACGATCGGTCGAAAACAGTGACTTTTGTCAATTACTTCGTTACTTTTGAAGCAATTGTCATAAAAATTTATATTTCTCAGTTTAGCATAACTATTAATGACTGTGCCAAATTTGATTAAGATCGGGCGACTATATCATATAGCTCCCATAGGCACAATCGGTGGTGAACAGTGACTTTGATCAATAACTTCGTTATTTCCTAAGCCGTTCTTTCGCAAATATTAGACCTTTTACTCAAAAAACTTGCAAGGGTATACAAACTTTGACGCGGTCAAAGTTAGCCCCGGCCCTCTGGTTTTACTTTCAAACAAAAACAAACCGTTGTGTTTCTCTGCGATAATTAAATCACGATTGTTACTGTCTTTAACAAACACTTTGTTTTTGACAAAAATTACTCTTAAGCCATTTTCTGTTGCCTTTGATACCGAAATAAAATTACATTGTAAGTCCTTTACATATAGCACATCAACTAATTCGATCGTGATATTATTGCATTTTAGTTCCACTGTACCGCAACCTTCGGCTTCTATATAACTGTCGCCTGCTAACTTGATTTTCTCTTTGTGCTCACGCATACTCGTAAACATTGATTTGTCCGCACACAAATGAGCTGTAGCCCCGCTGTCTACACACCACGCATTTTTCGACAAACCGATTCTTGTTCCTTTTACCGTTTTCTTGACGCGACGAATACATTTTATTCTCACTTTTCTCGGCTACTTCGCCAATCTTGCGTCTCTCTCTCTCTTCAAGCAATTTAATTTTGGCAACGAGTCTCGCGTTTCTATGGCAACTACAAAATTTTCGAAATCATCATTTAAACTTGCCAACAAAATTATAACGAGCATTTCATCAGACACTTGTTCCTGAATTTCATTTAACTTTTCTACGGCATTAGAAAAATTATTCAAATGCTCTCGAATACTGTCTGTAGCCAACATTTTAGTATACAGCAATTGCTTAAACAACTGTATTTTTCTAGCCGGGCCGGAGGGCATGTGGATTAGAGGTGGGAAACTATCGATAGTCGGCACCATCGATAGCGGCGATAGTTTTTTACTAAACCATCGATAGTGCCATCGATAGTGCCTCGATAGTGACCTACATAAAACAACTAAAATTAATTTTTCAAAAACATAGTTTAATGTTTTTAATTATTTATACAGTCAGTCACAAAAGTATTCGTCTCTAGGGTTCCCCTGTATTTATGCACGTTTTTGGAGGATATTCAATAATAAATTCAATCCTTTTTTCACAGGATTGGGTAAATAAAATATTTATCTAACTCAATTTAACTTAACTTTATTAAAAAAAACAATACTTCAAATTTTTTTCAAAACAAAACAAAAAATGAACAAAATTAAATTCCACAAAAGTATTCGTCTCTTCAAGATTTTCTCCTAAATCTAGATACTAAAACTAATTCTAATATTTAGTATGCAGGCCCTTATTATCTATAATGGCCTTCAAACGTCGGGGCATCGATTCCACCAGGTTGCGGCATCTCTCCTCTGGAATTTTTGACCATTCCTCAAGCAAAACTGCCTTTAGTTCCTTTTTTGAGGAAACCTTGTGCTCCTGGACTTTCAGCTTAAGGTGGGCCCATAAATTTTCGATCGGGTTGACATCTGGACTCTGTGGGGGCGTATTTAGCTGTGGGGGCATTGTACAACAACCACATTTTTACCTTCCAGGCAGTATGTTTTGGGTCGTTATCTTGTTTGAAAATTAAGTCCTCTTTTCCAATGCCCATTTTATCTGCACTGGAGTGCAGATTCTCCTTGAGAATGTTTAAATACATATCTGCATTCATTATTCCGTCAATAAAAATCAATTTGCCAACGCCTCGAGCCGACATGCACCCCCAAACTAGCACAGATCCTCCGCCGTGCTTAACAGTTGGTTTAATGTTTTTTTGTTTCAGAGCTTCACAAGGCTTACGCCAGACTTTTCCCTCGCCGTCCGATCCAAATATATTGAATTTACTTTCGTCACTAAATATGACACTCTCCCAGTAGGCTAAATCTTTGATTTCGTGGGTTTTTGCAAAGTCTAGACGCTTCGACACATTAACAGAAGAAAGCAATGGTTTTTTCCTAGGGCATCTCCCATGTAGATCGTTACTTCTCAGTACCCTGCGGACGGTTTCGTCAGATACGTTGGATCCCAAGGATGAAGACAAGGCACTATTAATTTTTGGAGCCGATAAATGAGGGTTTTTCCTATTCTCTTCCAGAATTTTTCGCTCTTCTCTGCTTGACAAAATTTTTGGTCGGCCGGCACGTGGCAGGTTTTCCAAGGAATTTCGGGCTTTCATTCTGGAAATTGCGCTTTTGATTGTAGAGACGCTTCTTTCAAACAGTTCACTGATGTATTTATTTGATTTGCCCTCATTGTGTAGGTGTAGTATGATTTTTTTCTGCGAATCGTTTAATTCTGAACCTTTTGGCATTTTTAATGAAATAAGTCAAGTTTCGTTCCAGAAAGTAAATGGGCTTTTCCCCGAAATAGATTCAAAATGCCCTAAATAATCTCAAACGCCAAAAAAAATAGTTTACAACTAAAAAATACTAACATAATTGAGTATTTTCCTCAAGAGACGAATACTTTTGTGGGATTACATTTTTGGGATTTTTTTGTTTTATTATGAAAAAATTTAAAATATTGAACTTTTAAATAAAATTAAGTTAAATTGAGTTAGATAAATATTTTATTTTCCCCATTCTGTGAAAAAACGATTGAATTTATTATTGCATATCCTGCAAAAACGTGCATAAATGCAGGGGAACCCTAGAGACGAATACTTTTGTGACTGACTGTATGTACATATATATGTTTTACGTCGCTTATTCGGTGGTTTCCGAGGAAGTAAGCCAAAGATTTTGGTTTAAAAATAACAAAATGTTCACATTCTCCTCCTTTAGACGTGTTCTGCGGTCTGATACTATTTGCCCTGCCTTGCTGAATACACGCTCTGACTGGACAGAAGTGGCCGGAATGCAAAAGTATTTTAACATCAACGTTTTTATTGCAGGAAAGTCCGTCTGGTTAACCTAAGAAAAATATTAATGAGAACAAATCAATTTTTGGATATTGATATTTAAAATTTTATAATTTACTTTCATCCATAATAGGGGATCAACATCTTGTTGGCTTAAGGGCCTTTCCAAATACTGCCTCTTCGCAATGATAGCATCCGATCGCGTGTTTCTAGCCATGGAACGGGCTTTGTTCCCAATGTAGTCGAAAAGCGGGTCCTTATTTGTTGAGATGGGTTCCACATTTGTGTCATTTGAACTATCTTTGTTCATTAAAGCCGTCAACTCGTTTTCGAAACAATGTGCAGCTTGTTCGGCATTTGACATATGTTGAAACCCAATCTTTTTAAATCGGGGATCTAAAATTGTCGCCATTCTCGTCGCAGTTTTTTTTTCATATGGCGATAAACGTTTTACGATTGAATCTAATAAAACAGTGACAATTTTTTGTCCAACTTCAGTGTGCACATCCGAAGAAATAGTATGCGTTTTACGAATAAGTACATCTGTTAAGGGAATTATAAGCGAAATCGTAGCATATTTCCCACCAGATATTCTTTTGCTAACTTCTTCAAATACTGTAAGAATTTTTTCCATGTCCTTCAAAACATCAATTTCCTCCGCTTGAAATGGGAGTGGTGCATTGGATGTAGACAATAGTACTACTGCAATTTCATCATGGGTCGCCAGTATTCGTTGAATCATATAAAAGAAACTAGCTCTAGAAACTAGAAACTAGTTCCATCTAGTTGGAGTTTCTTGTAAAAGTGAATACCCAAACTTTTCTTGCGCCATCTTAAACTTTTCATTAGCAATAGTGCTTTTTTTGAAAAATTTTACAATTGCTTTACATTTTGAAATTATTGCCATTGTTTTTTCGTCATCGTCGAAATTTAGACCGTCTTGAACAACCAAATTTAACGTGTGAGCAAAGCAGGGAATGTTACGAATCTTTAACAGCTCGCAAGCTTTGATCATGGAGCTGGCATTGTCCGTGACAATACACTCAGTTTTGTCAAACAAACCCCAAGAATTTAAAACTTCTTGCAAAGTATTCGCAATATTTTGAGCTGAATGGTTCGTGGCATCCAATAGCTTTCTTGTTGCCAATGAAGCTGTTTTAAGAGTGAACTCATGAATAAAGTGGCTAATCACTGTTAAAAAACTTATGTTGGCACGTGACGACCATATGTCACACGTAACAGCAACACTAGAAACTTCTTCTAGAATGGTTGAAAGCTTTGCCGAAGTTTCTTTAAATAAATCCATCATCAGCACACTTTGTAAATGACGGCGACTTGGCAGCTTGTACCTGGCATCCATAATTTTGCTGTACTTGATGAATCCACAATCCTCTATTATGCTATACGGTTGTACGTCCAAGGCAACCATCTCCGCTAAAGTTTTATCAATAATTTTTTTTCGCGATGAGTTGGAATCGTACAGGACAGAGTTTTTAATGTATGAATCTAAAGATCTCATACTTGATCGGCAGCTGCTGCTGGTGGATAATATGCTGTCGCCCTGATCTCCATAATTAGCGGAGTTCCTTTCATCGTCCCTTAAACTAGGATGAAACCGTTTCAGGTGATCCCGCAAGTTGGACGTATTTCCGCTTGTCTTGTACTCCTTTTCACAATTTAAGCACTTCGCAAATTTTTTATCATCTGATCTTTTAAAGTAATTCCACACATCAGATATTTTTGTTTTCTTTTTCAATTTATGGCTAGATGTTGTAGCCGCAGAGCTCTTTTCCGATTCCGATGAGCTGCAATCGCATGTTTCTTTCGAATTGCGGCGTTTGCCTATTATAAAACACACATATTAATAGTTGCTTTGAAATTGCTTCAACTACTCTTATTTTTATTACCCATTTGGAGAATGCGATCCATTTCTTTAAAATTATGTTTTTGTTTTGTAATTGAAAGCGAGAAAATTTTTCACCAGCCAAGCGACGCCACTTTTTCAAAACGCGGAATTTATTTCACAACTATTGGTGACACTATCGAGGCACTATCGATACACTATCGGTACTGCATGACCATCGATAGTGAGTCGACTCGATAGTGCTCAACCATCGATAGTGTCGATAGTGCAATCGATAGTTTCCCACCTCTAATGTGGATCGCGGATATCTTTGCCCATGCTTCGCTCGCGGTTTTACAATGTTTTATACCGTTGATCTGCGACGGACTTACGCACAACAATATACTTGCGAGGGCTTTCTCGTCTTTACTGTCAAACAAATCCTTTTGTTCAGCCGTATCAGACGCCTCTTTTTTTAACCGACCACAATTTTCACCATCTAGTTTTTTGATTGAAAATTGTGTACTCATCTTGAACAAATTAGTTAATCACAAACTTTAATTAACAAAACGAATCTCTTACAAGTCTTTCCGACTAACCCGCACAGTTTGCTTTCTGCTGCCTGGGACCATAACCTATTCGAGTAGAGGTTTATTAGAGACTAAACTTATGCGTAAGAATATTCGCTGCACTTCTTGAATTTTTGACTTTAATCCTGTCAGGGTTCTCTGAGGGTCATTTCGCAACTTTTTTTTCATCAAACCCCAAATATTTTCTATTGGGCTCAGGTCTGGGCTTGATGATGGCCAGTCTAACACATTAATGCCATTCACCTGAAGCCAATTTTTGGTGGATTTTGCGGTATGCGGAGCTGCACCATCTTGTTGGAAGGTATATTCCCCACAGTCAGAAAGCTTTGGTATTGATGGAATGAGGAACTTTTGCAAAATATCTTTGTATTTTTCTGCATTCACAGTGCCATCTATAAAGTGTAGCTCTCCTACACCATTTCCAGACATACATTCCCACACCATTGTGCTCGTGGGAAATTTTACCGTGCGTTGTAAGCAATCTTTGTGATACGCTTCCTTGCTATTGCGTATGACTCTGTTACGGTAATGACCGGAACATACTTCAAATCTCGATTCATCGCTGAAAATAATGCAGTTCAACTGTCCCTGCACCCAGTTCCTTCTGTGTTTAGCCCATAGCAACCGCTTTTTCTTTTGCAACGATGTTAGCAAAGGTTTCTTTTTAGCCTAAGGCTGATGTCAGAGTGGACGCGATAAGCGATGCGATGCTACAAGCGATAATTATCGTAGCGATCTGCAAAGCGATGGCATGGCAGAGTGAAAGCTTTCCGCAAAGCGAGAAACCTAGCGAGGGTTCTAATTTTAGTCTCAGTTGCAATCATCGTCGTCATGGATTCAGACAAAGAATTTTTTGCGTCAGCAGCAGTTATAAATGTTGTAATGAAAAAAACCACCGGGATCCATCCACTGAATAGAAACCGTTTAAAAGGAGAGTTTAATAGTTTGTATAAAAATTTAAGGCAGTATCCTGACAAATTTTTCAATTATACTCGAATGTCGATCAATACATTCGATTATATTTTGACGAAGATTCATTCAAAACTGGAAAAGTGTTGGACAAATTTTGTTGTTAATCCCATAACGCCATGTGAAAAACTTATTCTAACTTTGAGGTAACTATGTAATTATATATTTATTTTTTTTTTTGCAACAAAAATGTTTGATTTTTTTAATTGTTTTCGGAATTATTTCCGTCTCCAAAATGAGAAAGTACGATCTTTTGAATTTCCATTCTGCAAAGCATTTTTTTTCGCATGTCCATAGACTTCATATATGGCAGAAGGCTCTCAAAAAAACATTGGTCATCGTCGGGTGTTTTTGGTGTATTAATTTTTTTTTCTAAAAGTTTAAGTTTCTCCTTCTCAATGGACAGCAGTTGAGCAGGCATACTTAATTTTATTTTTTTATTTTTTTTGGGAAAATTCTCTTCCTCATCTGTGTCACATAGCTCAGCCAAATTGTGGGATAATTCTGTGTTAAAATAAAGTTGCCGTACCAATTAATAATGATCACACTATTTTTTGGTGTTTTTGACATGGTTTCATTTAAATAAACTTTTTAAGTTTTTCTGATATGAAACAAATTAATATTTTGATACCAATTGAAAGATAATACAATAACCTTTCCAAAAAGTATAAACTCGTATGTTGAATTAACAATTGGAGATAAATACAACCAATTAAAATTCGAACTTTGAAAAAAAAACTTGCCGTACCAATTAATAGTGGTTTGGGTTGTAGATTAAATATAGATACATACCTGTGCAGGAGACTTCCTTCATTGACTTAATGTAGTGTATAGTAAAGCACAATAAAGATGATTTTAAAAAATTGTCTGTCCATTATGTCCATAATGGCGTATCCGAAACCCTTACATTTTTTAATTTCATCTTGAATTGGGCCAAATTATTATATTCCTTAAACATACATAGTTGTTTTTATCAAAATTAATATATATAAAAATAAAAATCAAAACTCTAAAAATCTAACTCTAAACCTAAACTAATAAGAAGCATGATCTTAAACAATTATAATTACATTTACCTACAGAATACTTAAAATACTATCTAGTTTGTCAGCTTCCTCACATATGTATGTACATACATCGGTGTACTTCTCATTGCCAGTAAATTTGTGTCAAGTACTGATATGGTAGAGAATAAGGTCTCCGTTCCTGTTTTGAACATTTTTGTTCAAGCTTTGCATTTTTTTTAAAATTAGTCTTTAAAACACCAAATAAAGATAATTCATACAGTCCGTGGAGAAGTTTTGCTATGTGACAATTTTCAGACGTAGCTGCTTGTTCAAAATGGAGCTTCAATTCTGTCCACTGATCCACGATACGGGAAACCGCACTCACTATCGACAACCATCTGGTGTCACTTACTCTCGGATTAAGGATTCTAATGTCATTATTTAAAAAAATCGATCAGTTTAAATTTGGAAAATCTTAGAAAATTGACATTTAAGTGTTACACACATAAAACAACAATGTATAGTTCAATCTATAAATTGTTAATGCATTAGTAAAAGACATCCATAATTCGATTTATTTTTTTAATGCATATATTTGTATGTGGACCTGCTTATCATTTAAACATTGATATATCTTTCTATAATTCAATTGTCGACTACAACTTTTTGAAAACCGAGTAAGTCTTATGCATAGGAAATTCCAGGTTTTCAGGCATCACTTCACAAGACTTTGTAACGCTTAGCTGAATTGAATGGCATACACATTTTAGCAATTTCAGAGAAGAAACTGATTTCTTCAACTCGGTGTAAGCACTCGGCTATAGAAATAGAATCTCCAGCATCGATTTGCTCGAGGCCTAAAAATGTCGACACAAGTAGCTTACTAAAGTAGCTAATAGCGACTCCTAAATATTTAACAATATTTACAATTACGTATTTATTAACATATATATGTACATGTAAACACGATTATTATACCCTTGCAAAGAGGGTGTATTAATTTTGGTCAGAAGTGTGCAACGCATAGAAGGAACATATAAAGTATATATATTCTTCATCAGCACGACGAGACGAGCTCAAATAGCCATGTCCATCTGTCCATCTGGATCAACGCAAACTCCTAGACCGTTGGAGCTACAGAGCTGAAATTTTGCATGTTGTATATATTGCAGGGGCTGTAAAAAGTCACGAACGGTGATTTTATTTAATAACTTCGGTATTTTTTATTGACATGAAATTTAATTGTGATGAGTTTATTTCACATGCTGGCATTGTTGTTTTAAGATCGGGTGACTATTTCTTATAGCTACCATAGGAACGATCGTTCGAAAACCGTGACTTTTGTCAATAACTTCGTTACTTTCGACGCGATTGCTTTTAAATTAAACATTTGTCAGTTTGATAAATCTGTTAATAACTGTGCCGAATTTGATCAAGATCAGGTGACTATATCAATAATCAATTTCTTCGTTATTTCCTATGCTAAGATTCTAGGCCGTTCTTTCGCAAACATTAGCCTTTTTAGATAAAATGTTTTTCCACGTTGATGGCTATAGGTAAGGAAAGAGTTGCAAGGGTATGCAAACTTTGACGCGGTTGAAGTTAGCCCCGGCCCTCTGGTTTTATTTCTATTTCCTTATCATATTAATTTAAATTTAATTATTATGTTTACATTTTTCTCACGTTTTTTATTGTTTTGTTTGTTGTATTATTATTTTTAGCTCAAGTCAAACAATGTCTTATGTTACATTCTCCGCCTGGTCATCCGAAGTCGAGTTTTGGGTGGATTCTGAAAAGAACAAAATCTATTAGGGAATGAAAAGTGCGTAATATTTTAATCACACTTACCTTAATTGTTGTATTCACTGAATTAGACAAAAATCACTCAAAATTGTATGTCAAAATTTAAGCTAGCTCCAGCCTTTACAAAAATCAATCGCAAATGCACAAAGAAACGAAGAATACAAAGCGCCGCGTGTAGAAATGAGAGAAAAGAACAGAGGTACGAAGGGAAGAACATAAAATATTCTTTGCTGCTTTACTTCTTACCAATTTTTTTTTTTAAATAAGAAAAAACAAACTTTGTTGCTTTTCGACAGCTGATCGGGTTTTGATGACGACATAAAGGCTTGTCGAAGCAATTAAATAAACTTTCTATTTTGCCCAAGATTCCCAAAGTATAAAGCATCGATAATTTTGTCGACGGACTTCCGTTGTTTAAAAGTTAGCGTGCGCAATTGTAACCCATACTTATTCGTTTAAATAATATTTATAAATGTCCTGTTTTGCCGATCGGAGTATTTATGGGTCACAATAAGCCATTTAACTCCGATGAATTTTTGTCCAAATTCACAATTGAGTTGTCCGAGATTATGAATTATGAGAATGGCCTAACAATTGGAAATAAAAAAGTTCACTTAGAACTTCGCGTGTGTTGTGTGTGATGCTCCTGCAAGAGCATTTGTTACTGGCACGCCTGGTCTTACTTCCAGTCACTGTTGTAGCAAATGCATTCAGGTGTCACGAAAAGTTGACTCCGTTTTGACAGCACTAAAAGTGCTGAATTAATCTCAGATGATGACTTTTGCAATAGAAAGTATTCGTCGCATCATCAATCCGATTATTAAACATTCAGTCCGCATTTCAAAAAAATGGTGTTTTAATAATAACACAAATACCACTCGACTGCATGCATCTTGTTGAATTGGGTGTCATGCGTAAATTTTTGACTAGAATAAATACAAATAAACTTGTTAGTAAAATATCAAAAACTGACAAAGAAAAGATATCCGAAGCCTTAATATCGATGCGAAAATATATTCCGAAAGAGTTTGCAAGAAAGCCGATATCATTCGTAGAGCTTTGGAATTGGAAGGCAACTGAGTACAGACAGTTTTTGCTGTATACTGGGATTGTAGCTGAGATTGTATGATGACCAGTGTTACGAGTTTTTATTGCTTCAATGTGCTTACAGGTTGCTATGCTCCCAAAAACAAAGACACAGTAATGTGGAAACTGCTCAGCGAATATTGAACTTATTTGTTGAGAATTTTCCACTTGTTTTTGGGGAAAACAGTGTTTCCTACAATGTTCACAGCTTACTCCACTTAAAAGAGACTGTTGAGCAAATCGGTGATCCGATTTCTGGCTCTTCATACTCTTTCGAAAACTATTTGCAAACTCTTAAGAGATTTGTCCGAAAACCAACGCAAATTTTACCACAAATTTTTAGGAAAATTCTAGAAGATAATTAAATTGTGGGGGAGGAGGAAGAAATAGAGTTAGTTGAAAATTGTTTAAAAGTAAAGGGATGCACACTTAGTAATAGAAGGCCAGATAATTTTTGTTTTATTGGAGAAAGCATCCCTTTTAAGGTAGTTTCTTTCACAGAGCAGCTTGGTGAAATATTTATTGTAGGGAATAGATTTGCACAGATAACTAAAGTTTTTATAATGAGCCTATAAGCTCAAGCAGTGTAGGAATATATTTCACTAATTTGGAAATGGCATCAACTTTGGAAAAGTTCTCTGTGTCCGATTTTGTGACAAAAGCGGTAGCCATGCCGTATAAGGGGGGGTTCAGTAGTTGTGCCCTTGCTGCATCTGTATTATTGTATGTATTATTTCATACATTATAGAAGCGACCTTTCGCTCAGATGGCGCAGAACAAAGAAAGTAAATAAATAATAAATAGCGAAACATTAAAAATTTGGAATTTCCTCTCTTTTTTAAACTTATTACAGAAGTCATTGCCTGATAAATTTTTATCTTTTCAGAATCAATTCAAAACTTTCCCCCCGGCGAGCCTCCCGAAAACACCCTCAGAACTTGTTTGGCCTGTGCCAAAAATATATTCAATAAACAAAAAAATAGAGATAAGAATGCAACATAAATATATGTAAATAAAATGAACAGAATTGTATTGCGTCGACATGTCGCCGCAAATTCGATTTTAAATCCGAACTATAATTTTGCTGGGACATCGCGTCGACATGTCGCCGCAAATTCGATTGAAAATTCCACCACTATTTTGCTCTGACATTCCGGCGAAATGTCGCCGCAAGTTCCGTTGATTGCACAAGCAATATTTTTGCTTGATTTTTCGGCGACATGTCGCCGCAAGTTCCGTTGAACACACGAGCGACTTTGTTATTCGTCTTCAGCGGAAATTCCGGCCCCATGTCGCCGAAAATTCGAGAGAATGTCCGAGGCGCTAGGATTTGCAATGCTAAATGTCGCCGCAAATTTGTATGGCATGTCCCCTGAAATTCCGAGGCGACATCCGAAAAATCTCCTCGGATTTTCAGAGGAATTTCCGGCGATCGGTACTGAATGGTATATATACACACTAGCGATCCTAACAGTCAAAGAATGTCGTGTTACCTTTTACCTTTTCATTCAAGCACCTTGTGGTAAACGACATTCTTCGTTTTTTGGTCAGGTGCAAAAACAAATAATGCAGATGGTTTGCCGACACGTGAGCATGCCACGTACAATTGACCTTGAGAAAAACACGCATTTTCTAGATTGAGGCCACAAATAGTCAAGGATTGGCCCTGTTATTTGTTGATCGTCATGGCGAAGGCACGACGAATCGGGAATTGAATTCGTTCAAACTCAAAGGGCATATCTGTTGGGATCATCGGAATCCTTGGAATAAGAACTTCCTCATTTTTAAATTTTCCTTTGAGTATCGACGCGTGAATCACATTGCTCATGAGTTTTCTTATCACCAAACGCGTTCCATTGCACAGTTTTGGTTGGTTTAAATTTCTAAGCATGAAAACTACCGAGCCAACCTTCAGTTGAAAATTGTGCGGTGGTAAACCAGGCACATCCAAGGAGTTCAAAAATTCAGTTGGATAATAAGTGCCTTTTTTTCGTTTGTTACACACAGTGATGGCAAGTCAAAATTTGAGAAATACGTAGCTAGGCTCTAAAATCTACGTATCTACAATTTTGCTGAAATACGTAGATCTACGTACTATTTTTTAAAGCTTAAAAACAATAAAATAAATTAATAAACCATTAAATTTTTAAATTAACTATATTGTACTTCGTTGTTATTAATTTCATTTGTCGTTTTAGAAAGCAAATTACATTGTTTAAATTATTATGTACATGTTTTACAAAAATTTATACATTGTTTGATTAAAATATTTTATGTGTTTGTCAGAAGGCTCTAAGTTTTGCTATAATCCACTTTTGGTGTGAAGCAATCCTTTTAAAGTCTCCGTGTCCAATTTGTTTCTTTTATTTGTCTTAACTAAATTAACGCTCAACATTAGCACTGCTATGTGGGAAAACAAATTTTGGGTTAACTCCGTCAATATGGGAAACATTTGGGTTGAATTTCCGTTTTTTCGAAACGGAAACGGAATTTAGTGCTGCTAACCCAATATAAATCATATCATCTTTTTTATTTAATTCATAATATATTGATATTACCCAAAAATTTTGGGTTTTAAAAATTGTTTTCAATATTTTTTAAAAGTACGTAGTTTTAGTCTCTTCGTACGTAGATACGTAGATCTCCTTCGAAATGCGTAGATCAACGTACAAATACGTAGACTTGGCAACGCTGGTTACACAGTTGATAGATTTGAATGAATAAAGAGTCGCTACGATTAGATTAAATATTTAGTATTTTTGTGGTTAGCAATGATATCCGGAAATACTTTGTTGATAAGCTCATCTTTTGATGAGACGAAATTGCAAGAATTTAAAGGAAATTAAATCAAACCGCTCGTTTCGTCAATAGGAACACGGCCAATACCGATATTCTGCTTCGAGAAATCATCACGCGGCCGAGGCCATGTTAAAGAGGACGCCGCCAGCGCACCGGCAACATGTGGCAGGACCTAGTGTTCCCGCCTCATCGGCGTTAGTGGCAGCATCAGGCGCGGTCGTAGCAGGAGAGGCATACGAAGCAGCGCCGAAAAGGCAGAGAAGCCCATCTGTTGGGACCGAGGAAGACGATGGCCAGGCAGCCAACAACGAGGCCGGCACGAAAAAAAGCAAGGTGAGGCAGTTGCGATCTACTTGCAACGAATTAGAGGAAATGGGCCATATTCTGGCCTCAATTGCTACCCACTACAGCAAAGAGAAGGATGCTAGTGGTAAAATTAACCGCAGCATCACAAATGAGTTCAGAGAGAAGGTTGCAAGAGCTGCACGCAGCGGTGGGGGCTCTGTTGCTAAGCCAAGGGCCGATTCCGGCATTGTATGTCGTATGTGCTACGTGTCGTATGTGCAAATCTCCACCCAAACGAGTAAGCAGGCAGCAACAGACCGAGATCGCGAATTCGCCATCGAAGCGGGACAAGCATTGCCAAACGTCTCCAGTTGAACGCTTACCGATGGTAAGCCGTCAGGCGGCGAGCCAGCATCTGCAGAAGGCACAGCAGCGACAGAAGATTCCCAGGCTTCAGCAGCAGCAACAACATCAGAGTCAAGCCAATCTACCCAGATTTCAACAACAAGCCAAGTAGCAGTTGCAACAGTCTGGTGGAGAAGCCCCTAGGAGCATCCACACTGTCGAGGCAGGCAAGGCCAGCGACTGGCAACTAGTGGGAGCCAGGAGTCTCAAGACTAAGCAACCAAAACGCTATAAAGAGCGTCCGGAAGCCATCTTGATAGAGCCTAGCAACGGTCAGAGCTATAGAGACGTGCTTGCACTGGTCACACGACGCAGCGACGGCCAACTGCAGCATGCCCAGGGAAACGTCCGGAAAGTGCGCCGTACTGCCAAAAACAAGCTGCTATTGGAACTAGGAGGTGACTGCCCTAATCCCCAGTCTCTAAGGGACGAGTTCTTACAGGTCCTTGGCGACAAGGCCGGTGTTAAGGTTTTAGCGTCCATGAAATCGGCGATAATTCGGGATTTTGTAAGGAAGCTCTGGCTGGGGTACAGTTCTCAGTCTACAGAGTCCCGTCTACAGAACATTTATTTGATCTGAAGACCTTGAAGAGTATTATGATATGAAATTGAGACCACATAAAGGGAGAAAAGGGAAGAGAAAGGGGTAGGAGGAGAGTCCAAGAGGAGCAGCAACGATTGATCTTGTCTGCCAAGCGAAGCCCGCTTGGCCAAGATCAGTTGCCTCTTCACCTTGAGGTACTGAGCCTTGAGATCAGCGACTGACTTCGTCTGCAGGAGAATAACTCATCCGCCAGCGCACCGGCAACATGTGGCAGGACCTAGTGTTCCCGCCTCATCGGCGTTAGTGGCAGCATCAGGCGCGGTCGTAGCAGGAGAGGCATACGAAGCAGCGCCGAAAAGGCAGAGAGCTGATCCTTCGGCTCCACTCAAAAGGTTAAGTGACCAAGGAAAAAGGAAGGGAAAGGGTAGACATAACTTTAGTAACAAATAAAGAAATAATGCTGGGTGGGTTAAGAGATAATAGTACAGATTTTTATTAATGGCTAACTAATCCTGAACATCTTTTATTATTTTTGGGTCCCTACCGCACTCAAGCAAAAGGATCTTAGGAAATGGGCTCACCTGCTACTCCTTGTCTTCCACTTCATGATTTTCTATGGTTCTATGTTTTTTTCACTGCCGCTGGTTGTTTCACTTTTTAACTTGACACTCTTGTGGTCACTGTCGAAGTAATTTTCTCCTAATTCTAGCTCTCTGTTCAAACCCACCCTTGCTCGGCCTACTTATGTCCTAACGGTGAAAACATACGATGCGTCTTGTGCTTTGGCACGCGTCACGATCGCGTCTCTCTCTTTCACTTTCGATTTTCTTATGGTCTCCTCAGCGTCGGCATGCAGCGCAGCGTCCGCTGTCGGGAGGTTGCTCTCTCCGCGTCGACGCTGCAACCACATCAAGACGGTAGCTAGAAAGAGAGGGAGACGTCGATCGTAAGCATTGACTATCAGAAACAAAAGAACTACAGTTAGTTTTGATGTTGTAATATTTTAATGTGCCCTCCATGGGCGTATCAAATAAAGAGTAATAAAGAAAAGAGGCCCTACATGGGCGTAGTTGGTTTACAGAGGTAATGTGATTCGTCACAATTTGGACGATCTGGTGGAGCCTCACCACATCCTGGAGGCCATCGAAAAACAAGCTGAAATCGAGGCTGGGTCGTGCTCCGTTAGAAGCCTGAAGCCTGGCTATGACGGAACCTTCACAGCGATCATCACAGCGCCCGATAGAATGATGACGAAAGTCCTACATTTAAATAAGCTACTAGTCGGCTGGAACAGCTGCAGAGTTAAGGCTATCGAAGACCCTCCCATGAAATGCTATCGTTGTCTGGAGTTTGGTCACATAGCAGCCAACTGTAGCAACACAGTCGATAGATCGAACTGTTGTTTTAGATGCGGGCACCTGGGCACAGAGCAGCGGACTGCGGCGAAGCCCCGTCATGTTACCTCTGCCGATCTAACGGGGAGAGCGACACCAGCCACCATGCTGGCAGTTCAAAATGTCCACTAAGATGGGGAAGGAGGATGCAGAACACACATAAATGACGAAACTAAGAATTATTCAGCTCAACCTGAATCACTGCATCGCAGCTCAGGATTTGCTTAACCAGACGGTGAGAGAAGAGCTTGTTGACGGAGCTAGCACACTGCGTCTAGACGATATCTATTCGTCGGAGGGCTTTGTGAGAGCAAGGGTAGGTAACAGCTGGCTGTATAGCTGCTACCTAGCTCCCAGCCTGCCTATAGAAAGCTTCTGTCGTATATTAAGCAACATAGTATGCGATGCCAGAGATCGCCGGCAAATTGTCATCGGAGGCGACTACAATGCATGGGCCATAGATTGGGGCAGTAGTTGCACTGACTTGCGCTGCCGTACGGAGTACTTTGCATCGCTAGACATCGAGTTTCTCAACGTGGGAACAGAACATACATTTAGGAGGGCTGGAGTTGGGTCAATTGTCGACTTGATTTTCGTGAGCACATCGATCGCCAGAACAGCCAACTGGAGAATAAGCAACAAATATACCGCAAGCGACCATGAAGCTTTAATATATGATGTGGTTGGCCCCGGTCAAGCCCCGCATAATCAGCCCACTCTAAAAAAGGTCTATAAGACGGAGAGTCTAGACGTAAGCAGTTTCTGCAGTGTGCTAAGTCGAGTGAGCACAGTCAGGACAAGTAGCGCCGAAGAGACTGTCGACTTTATTATGTCAACGGTTGAACAGGCGTGCTAACAAGCGTCGTCAAATCTGCGTCTCTGTATGCAGCACCTGTCTGGGCCAAAGGTATGACTGTTAAGAGCTACAGATATTATAATTTTTTATGCTACTGAATGCTACATGTCGATTGTTCAGAAGTTTGAAGATTTAATGGCAATTTTCATTCATATTCACGTTCACGTTCTAATTCTCTATTAAATGCGTTATTCATTCCGATCATTCCGCGATCTGGAGCTGGCATTCCTAACCTAACAAACTGCCGCATATGAGGTAGCACATATCTTTGATCAAGAGCAAAACCTGGTTATGCATCTTTTGATTCGCCTCAAGATCGGGATTTCTTGAGCTGACACGAATTCGATATAAAATGTCTTCTGACATGTTATCTTTGTATTTGTTCCACAAGTCACGTTGGTTCGATGGGAAGCATGTCGAAATGATGATTGCAAATAATGTGCGTATCTGACTTGGAGATGCAGAAAGAATTGCTTCAGCGATTGTCGTGTCCCAATGAGTATCGGTTTCAAGCAAATCCAGCTCTTGACATGCTGCACGAAATGTGGGGCACACTATACCATTAACAGTTCGTAGTGATTCAAATGATGTTGGCCCTCGAACATGTACCAGCAACAACCGCAAATGGTAAATACGACCAAGAGCATGCGCAGAACGCATATCTGGATGACCAGGAACTTCATCGACTTGCTTCCGACGTTGAAATTTCTTCGATGTAGTGTTCTTAATAGATCTTCTAGGACGTGGCATAATGATTATATTGCTAATTGGTTTGGTTTGATAATATGGGTTACTAAACACTGCACAAAACACGATATTCGAATTTCTATAATGTTACTACACAAAACACTAAATTCACATAGTATATTACCGACCACTACAATGCACAGTGGACGGTCTCTACCAATCTGGCACATAATAAGTGCAAAAATAAATTTTGGAATTCGTTTGATATTTTTTTGAATTTCGATAATAAACATCCCAATGATATTTATATGTCGGATAGTGTTGATTAAGTGACTAATAAGTCAAAGCCTACTAGTTAGTCCCAATAGATTGACAGGTGTGTCAGTTGTAGCCCTGGTTGAGCATCTAAGCAACCTTAGCAACTAATGTTGAGAGCTGTCTTCAGGTCAGGTCCTATATAAAGGGGGGCTTCGGGCTAGAGAGCTCAGTCAACAACCTCCCCGCGAACTGTAGTGAAAAGTCATATGACTTGTGCATCGATATAGAACAAATAAAGGTTGAATTTTTTTTAGACGGCTGCATTTGGAAAAGTCAAGTCGAATCCAATCCCAGCACTCCTCCAACTACTGTAAATAACTAACAACAGAAAACTATCAAAGATGAACAGCTCTGGATTTATGTTCAACATTGACAACGGCTACTTGGAGGGCCTCTGCCGTGGATTCAAGTGTGGCATCCTAAAGCAGGCGGATTACCTCAATTTGGTGCAGTGCGAGACCTTGGAGGATTTGAAGCTGCATTTACAAGGAACGGACTATGGCAGCTTTTTGGCTAATGAGCCGTCTCCTCTATCGGTCTCCCTCATCGATGACAAGCTGCGTGAGAAATTGGTCATTGAATTCCAGCATATGCGCAATCATGCTGTTGAGCCCTTGTCCAATTTCCTAGACTTTATCACCTATGGTTATATGATTGATAATATAATTTTGCTGATCACCGGAACTTTGCATCAGCGTCCCATTTCGGAGCTAATTCCCAAATGCCATCCATTGGGCAGTTTCGAGAAAATGGAAGCCATCCATGTTGCCTCAACCCCGGCTGAGCTGTACAATGCCGTGATAGTGGACACACCACTTGCTCCATTCTTTGTGGATTGCATTTCCGAGCAGGATCTTGATGAGATGAACATTGAGATCATTCGTAATACCCTGTACAAGGCATATCTGAAAGCTTTCTATAACTTCTGCAAAAATATGGGTGGTGCCACTGCCGATGTAATGTGCGAGATTTTGGCTTTCGAGGCTGATCGCCGTGCCATTATTATCACCATTAATTCATTTGGTACTGAATTGTCCAAAGACGATCGGGCCAAATTGTATCCCAACTGTGGTAAAATGTATCCTGATGGTTTAGCCGCCTTGGCTCGTGCCGATGACTACGAGCAGGTTAAGACAGTTGCCGAATATTATGCGGAATATGCCGCCCTATTTGACGGCTCCGGCAATAATCCCGGTGACAAGACGCTGGAGGACAAATTCTTTGTGCATGAAGTCAAATTGAATGTCTACGTCTTTTTGCAGCAATTCCATTTCGGTGTATTCTATGCCTATCTAAAACTGAAGGAACAAGAGTGCCGCAATATTGTCTGGATAGCCGAATGTGTGGCGCAGAAACATCGTGCCAAAATCGACAATTATATACCCATTTTCTAAGCGGATGGGCCGCCCCGAACAAAGATACAAAATAATTATTATATAAAAGTTAAAAAGTGTTTTCATTTTTTGTCCAGTCCAATATTTTTTTTTGTTTTTTTCTCGTTATGCAATTGTGTTTTCTTAATATTATTTTTTTTTCTCTCAATGTATATTATATATATTATGCTCCAGCCCTATATATGTTTTTTTTTTTTTTTTTTTTTTTTTTTTATAAATAGGGGGGAAAGCATTGAAAGCCGAAGTGTGGGACTTGGTATCGACCTTGGTTAGTGGTCACCGCACCGCACTAAAACCTACCCTATGCTCCGTATCCCTCTCGCGGAACCAACGCTGAAGTACTACTTCACGAGGGGGAGATGGCACGTATGCCTCGTCTAGAGTTTACCTAGAACTGAAGTTTTGGTTACGCTGACGTTCAGCGCGACGCAAGGATTGCATGATGACTGCTGCCATGTGGCTAACAGCTAGCCAATTGTTTTGCGAGCTAAGTAGGATATCCATAAAGTCGTTGACTATAAATGGCCTCCCAATGCCTAGGCTTAGCTCTTCCCGTTCAGCAGAATATCTAGGACAGACAAACAGGACGTGTTCTGCGTCTTCTATATTCCCCGCACAGTGTGTGCAAAAGGGATCCGTCTCATGTTTAAACCTATGCAAGTAGGATTTAAAGCATCCATGTCCCGTCAGTAACTGTGTCAGATAGAAGTCAGTCTGGCCATGTTTGCGATTAAGCCATGGCCGAATGTCGGGGAGAAGGCGCCTTGTCCAGCTCCCATGGTTTGAGTCACGCCATCTGCGTTGCCAGTTAGTCAGAGTCGTCTCTCTTCTAACTGGCGGCGGATCTCTATTTCTAGCCTCGTTAGCCAAGAGGTCTAGTGGGGCCATATCAGACAGCACCAAGGCGGCATCTTCGGAGACTGTCCTAAACGCGCATATGGTCCTGAGCGCGCATGTACGGTACGACGATCTGCAGTACCGGCTGTAGGTGGGGGATGACATCGCTGGTGCCCATATGGTGGCGGCATATAGGATGATGGACCTTACCACCGTCGAGATGAGCCATCTGCTCCGTTGCTTGGGGCCGCCGACGTTAGCCATGAGCCGAGTTATAGCTGACGTGGCCTTCGCAGCTTTATCTGCGGTATACTGCAGGTGGGCTTTGAATGTTAGCCTATGGTCCATCATGACTCCAAGATATTTAATGGCAGGCTTTGATGTTATTGAGCATCCGGCGACTTCGATCCTGGCTGTTTCCACTTTTTTCCTGCTGCTTATGAGCACGGCCTCGGTTTTGTGTGCGGCTATGGATAGTGAGTTTGCCTCCATCCATTCCAGAATCCTGAACACTGCTGCATTGGTGTTTTCTTCCGCTTGCTGGATATCCTTGGCCACAGTGACGATGGCGATGTCGTCCGCGAATCCCACTATGCGAGTGTCCGTTGGCATGTCCAATCGCAGGACAGTGTCATACATGACATTCCACAATGTTGGCCCGATCACTGATCCTTGGGGTACTCCGCCTGTGATGGTGTGTTTCCGTGGACCAGCTGCTGTGTCGTACAGTAGCACCCGATCCCGGAAGTAGCTGCATATCAGGTTAATGATGTACTCAGATATGTTTAATCGCTCTAGGGATGCGATAATGGAGTCCCAGCTGGCCGAATTAAAAGCATTCCGTACATCCAACGTTGATATAAGGCAGTATTTTTTGTTGCCGCCTTTCCAGCGTTGCCCTTCGATTGCTTTAGCGGCTATCTCTACCACCGAGCTGATGGCGTTGATAGTGCTGCTTTTCCTCCTGAATCCGAACTGCCAGTCCGACAGTCCATGACGTTGCTCCAGTTCCTTCTCCAGTCTGTTGCAAATGATGCGCTCAAAAAGTTTCCCAATCACATCAAGCATACACAGGGGTCTGTATGCAGATGGGTCATCTATTTTATCACCTTTGGGAAGCAGGACCAACCTTTGTAGCTTCCACCTCGTAGGGAACTCCCGTTGCAGCATGCATGTGTTGAAAAGTTCCACAAACGTCGACGCGTGTTTGCAAACTAGCAGTTTGATTACAAGAGCCGGGACCCCGTCCGGGCCCGGGGCCTTATGTACGTTTATCCTCTTCCCTGCTTCCACGACTTCACCAACATCTGTGAATATCGGTGCACATGGTGTTCCGCTCGCTGCTAAGTTCCTCGTCGGCCTTGAAGGGAATAGCGTTGCTACGATGTGACCCAACTTGGTTGGATCCGTTGGCATTATGCGCCTGGCGAGTTTGCCCATAACCAGTTTATAGGCAGTCCCATGTGGCTGCGCATCTGCATCTGCGCACAACTTCTTCCAGCAGTCCGCTTTACTTCTCTTGATCTCCATATTTAGATTGGCTCTTTTCCGCTTGTAGTCTGCAAGCAGCTCCGGAAACGTGGGCATTCTGCGGGCACGTTGCTGTCGTCGTCGGGCCTGATGACATTGCCTCCTGGCATCCGCAATCCTGGCATTCCACCAATGTACTGGCTTACATTTATTGAGTCCATGCCGTTTGCGTATCATGGCTGCATCACATGCTCTGCGAAGAATGTCGCCCATGTGGTTGGCCTGGGTGTCCGCGTCCGTGCTGCTGCTCCTTGTCACTTGGGTCATCATGGTGAATAACGCTTCTTCGCTCAGCGTGCTTGGGGCCCAGCTGTAGAACGTCGTTGGTGTGTGTGCAGGTGGACAACTCTTGATAGAGCACACAATGGCGAAGTGGTCGCTGTGCGTGTAGATATCCGAAACTGCCCACTGCGCGCTGCGGGCTAGGCAAGGGCTAGCAAACGTGAGGTCAATCACGGAGCCTCTGCCAGCCTTATTGTAGGTGTGGGTGTTGCCTACGTTGAGCAGACTGATGTTGAGTGTGGCAAAAGCGTCCAGCAGGGCCCTGCCCTTCTAGTGGTCCTTTGGCTACCCCATTCCGTTGCCCATGCATTGAAGTCGCCGGCTATGATGGTTGGCGTGTGGGTTCTGGCGTCCTCCACTAATCCATCCAGTATGCTGCAGAATTCGTCGATGTGTTTGCTCGGTGCTATGTAGCAGCTGTAGACATATACTCCATTGTACCTCGCCCTTACATATCCGTCCGCTCTGTGCTGATTCTCCAGATGTGTCCTGCTGTTGCTCCAAATTGCCGCGCCATAACGGTGGTTTTGCGTCCAGCTGTGGTCCTGTATATGGGAATATGGCTCGCACAAAATTGAGAAATCTACTTTCAGGTCCCGCACAGTTTGTTTTAAGAGGTCCTGTGCCGACCTGCAGTGGTTTAGATTAAGCTGTAGAAACTTAATCCTTCCTGTTACTGCCAGCCTCTACAAACAACGGGCAAGCTCTGCTGAGCGTGTTGTGCGCCGTATTGCTCTATATATGTGTATATGTATATTTGTTACAAGTATTATTATAAAACTGGCCATACAGTAAATAGTACAAGTGAAATTCAAAAGTCTAAAGTGAATATTATAAATTAAAACATGAGTGAAATAAACAAAAGTCTTGGCGCCCCGACATATACATATTTTAATATATTTTTGTTATCGATAATCATGGCATTTTGAAACTGCAAGCTTGCGATATTTTTCTGCCCATACCAAGAAATATTTTCGCACTTTTTTGATCAAGTTTTGATTGGCTGTGAAAAAGTACAGATTTTCGATTTAATAATAAGTTATGGTTTACGTTGAATGTTACTGGTAAGTATTTAATTAAAAATATGTTTTTGTGACCTGGCTTTATATGTGTTAGTTATAAATTGTTGTATAATAGTGCACGTCAAATTGGGTGTTATTTTAATTAAACTTGAGATTTCGTGGAGTAGAACTAAAAAGTCCCAACAGTTCCCGCCTTAAAATTTAATATATTTATTAGAATGGTCCATTATGAATCGTCCAGTGTCAAAATTAGCTAAGATCACTTGCTCCCTTATTGTATAATTCAATTTTTAGGTGCAATGTCAGTCACGAAGAATGCACTTTTTTCTGTCTGGCACAGCCAAAGCAAAGAGTTAAAGCTATAGAAAATTACGTTTTTTTCCGATGTTGTTGCCAGAAATAAGTGTAGTAAAGAGCAACTTGATGCAATACATACAATATTGTACAAATTTTCGAGCAAAGTAGCAGAAAAATGGAAGAAATCTTGCAGAAATCACCAAAGATTAAAGCAAAATATTGAACTTCTTGATCAAGAAACCAGTATCATTGGACGTCCTGCTAAAGCATTTAAGGACTGCACACCCAATCGATAAGCTGAAAGGGTTTCTGACATTGTAACGGAAAATCAATGCGAGGAATTGTTGGTAGCCACTCGCATCAGTTTGTATAATGCTGGCAAACGTACTGCTTCCCAGGTGTTATCAAAAATACATTCAGAGTCCCCTAGAAAATTGATTGAGAGCATAAAAAAGCCGACTAATTTTACCCCAGAAGAAGCATTGGCACTTTTAAGACGGCTGAGTAAAACGCATTCGCACAGACGGACGGACGGACGGACAGACGGACATGGCTATATCAACTCAGCTTCTCATGCTGATCAAGAATATATACACTTTATGGGGTCGGAAACGTCTCCTTCTGTGCGTTACAAACATCTGACCAATTTTATAATACCCTCTGCAAGGGTATAAAAAGTTGTTATCCTAAAGATATCAAAATTTCAGAGACTTCTGCTGAAGTCATATTGCAGAGGTTGGTTGACCATACAGTCGCTCGAATTATCCAAGCATATTGAACAGCATTTAAAGGAATGGAAAATTATGGGAATTCTTCGACATTAAAAGCTGTGTACAAATGGGGCTGTGACGGCAGCAGTGGTCATTTAACTTATCGCCAGCGCATTTCTGATAACGAAGTGGGAATGATTGACGGACATATCTTCTCCATTTGCATTGTTCCATTGCAAATATTAGATGTAAATAATGGTATAGTATGGGAAAATGAACGTCCTTCTTCAACTCGGTTTTGCAGACCAATTAACATAATTTTTGAGAAGGAAACTGCCGACTTAGTGAAAACAGAAATTGAAAATATAAATACGCAAATTGACCAGATTCAATCGACAAAATTTAACACTTTTGAAGTCAATCACGAATTTCATTTGACAATGATCGATGGAAAAGTGTTTAGTTCGATTGCGAAATCTTCCTCCCAGGTTTCTGGAATTTGTGGTGCTGGTCCAGCAAGCTTGAATAATTTTAAAGTTGTTCAAGCAACGCCCACTAAGGAGCACTTATATAAGTATGGGCTGTCTACTCTGCATGCATGGATTCGTTGTTTCGAGTGCATCATCCACATATCTTATCGATATGTGTGTTAAGTGTTTAAAAATATAAATAATAAGTAATGAGTACACCATTTAGTTTGAAAATCATTAAATAATAAAATAATAACAACAAACAAAAACTAAAAAAAAAAATTTTTGTAATTTAAAAAAAAATAATTTTAATTTTAAGTTAAAAATATTTTTTTTGGTTTTGAAAATGTTGGATAATTTACACTAATTTGACAAATAGTTTAAAAAAACTACTCTTTCGGTTCTAAAGTTATTAATTATTGTGTGTCAGTGGATTAAAACCGTCCACTGTGCAATGACATGAAAATTGGTCCAGCAGATCTGGAGTTATAAGTGTTTAAACACAATAAAGAAATGGCAGGTTCGAGGAGCCGATAAAAAAATTGTTGCAGAAAGAAAAGTGAAAATACAAAATGAACTCCGAAAACAAATGGGACTTTTAGTTGACATTCCCATGGTAGGTTCTTGAAACACTAACAATGGCAATACAGCCAGAAGATTATTCCAGGAACCATATTTAGCTTCTACGATAACGGGTGTAAATTTTAAAATAATAAAAACACTGAGCAATATTCTACGTACCATGGCATGTGGTTACAAAGTTAACGTTGAAGCTTTTCGCCAATACACCTGGAAAACAGCAACATTATTTGTAGAGGAGTACCCATGATTCTATATGCCTTCGCCGATTCATAAAATCCTTATTCACGGTGCGGACATTATAAAAAATGTCTCTTTACCAATCAGCATGATGTCTGAGGAAGCGCTCGAGGCGCAAAATAAGGACATGCGCAAATATCGAATTAATCATACTCGAAAAAACTCGCGTATGAACACAATGGAAGATTTAATACATGCACTAATCCTAACTTCAGAGCCTGTTATTTCTTCGATATCAAAAAAAAAACCTCTATATAGAGCAAGAAGAATATACAATTAGATGAGGAAGTTATGGTTCTTTTGGAAGATATACCCGATTTAAGTAACACATTAAAAAGTAACATTTAAGTAACACATATGTTAATTAATTTTTCTTGTATAACCTTTTTTTTTATTTTTAAGTGTTTAAAAATATAAATAATAAGTAATGAGTACACCATTTAGTTTGAAAATCATTAAATAATAAAATAATAACAACAAACAAAAACTAAAAAAAAAAATTTTTGTAATTTAAAAAAAAATAATTTTAATTTTAAGTTAAAAATATTTTTTTTGGTTTTGAAAATGTTGGATAATTTACACTAATTTGACAAATAGTTTAAAAAAACTACTCTTTCGGTTCTAAAGTTATTAATTATTGTGTGTCAGTGGATTAAAACCGTCCACTGTGCAATGACATGAAAATTGGTCCAGCAGATCTGGAGTTATAAGTGTTTAAACACATTCTTCTTTCTTCTTTTATATATATAGAAGATATCATTTAATTAGTGCTCTCTTTTTCTTCAAACCCTTATGCACTATCAATATCTCTCTTTCTTATTGTTTTTGGACCTCTAAGCGATTTATATATTTCATTTTTTTTACTTATTCTTATGATTATATTCTTCTAATTACCTCATAATGCCTAGACAGGCATTCGGTTAAAAAATGTTCGCAGCCCGTCCCACCCGTGAATAGATTTATATACTTTTGACTGTGGGGCGGGGTTTACTTCGACCGCGTCAAAGTTTGTATACCCTTGCAACTTTTTTGGTAACTCTTTTCTTACCAAGAGCCATCGAAGTGGAAAAACGTTTCACCTAGAAAGGCTAATGTTTGCGAAAGAACGGCCTACAACCTTAGATATTGATCAAAGTCACTGTTTTCCATAGATCGTTCCTAAGGGAGCTATATGATATAGTGATCCGATCTTTATCAAATGCTGCACAGTGAATAACAGATATATTAAACTAACAAATATTTGATTTGAAAGCAATCGGGTTAAAAGTAACGAAGTTGTTGACAAAAGTCACTGTTTTCGACCGATAGTTCCTATCATCCGATTTTGATCAAATTTGGCACAGTTAGTGGATGTAATAAACTCACCAATATTAAATTTCGACAATAGCTCATAAAATAATGAAGTTATTGAAAAAAGTTGCGGTTTGTGACTTTGCCGTTTGTATGGGAGCTATATGATATAGTGGTCTGATCCGGCTGAATCCGAGATATACAACCCCTGCAGTATATACATAAGTTATTAAATTCAGGTTCAATAAATTCCAATGTATTAATCATTTTATAATATTAATTAATACGAGACAAATGTGGTGTGGCGATATGATTGTGTTCCATGCTCCTCTTTCCTAATAAGAATAATCGAGCCAGTTACTATCAATGGTGCCATCTGCCCAAACATGCATTTGGCATGTTCCTACATGGCAACGTGTTAAATGGATTGTGCTCACATCTCAGCATATCGTAAGCATATCAAAGTCATAGAGTTATTAGTTAACTATTCCCCCTCTAAAATTCGACAGTTCATGAATTTCGGGTTGTTAGGAAGCAGATGCCGAACATATCTTGTCGCTGATCCCAGGACGTCCCACCAGTTGGTTGCGTCCTGGTCCTAACTGAATGCATGACTACTTGGACATCAGCTCGCACGATTTGTTGATGGTAGTTTCCGGCGAGTCGTGAGAGCCAGGGTTACTCGTTGGTGTCGACCACTCTGGGAATTGGGCTTGCTCGACCATACCATCACATATGTCGAGGGATTTTAAAACCTTTCTGGAACCCATTTTGACTCGATGACATTATTAGTAATGGAACATTAATTGCGTTTAGAATCTTAATACTAGACATTGTTATATTTTG
The DNA here is from genome assembly GCF_018902025.1 of Drosophila willistoni. Classification (NCBI taxonomy): domain Eukaryota; kingdom Metazoa; phylum Arthropoda; class Insecta; order Diptera; family Drosophilidae; genus Drosophila; species Drosophila willistoni. The sequence goes on along the minus strand of NW_025814110.1, from coordinate 209,658 downwards.
ATCTATCTCCCTGTGAGTTGGATAGTTGGAAGTCATTCTTATCTGAATAGCCAAAAACTGTGGAAATTACAAAATTCGCTTTTTACGTAAGAGATAGAAATTAATAATTCTTGTAATCCTATATAGGTTATTATATTCATTCATGACAACAAAATCTCGGATCTTGTGCTGCTTTCATGTTGTTTTTTTAATTCACTTCCGCAATTTGTTATTATTTTTGTTACAATTCATAAAGATCGAGTGTTGTTAATTTATTAATTGGACTCATGTGTTAATAATAACTTTAATTTTGTTGGATTAAGATAGTGTTAACTATAACTATTGAAAACGTAGCTTAAATACTTAAGCCATGAAAAAGAAATGTACTGCTTTCTATTTGAGACTCCATCTGAGGTTGTCTTTGTGTGGCGCAGAAACATCGTGCCAAAATCGACAATTATATATCCATTTTCTAAGCGGATGGGCCGCCCCGGACAAAGATACAAAATAATTATTATATAAAAGTTAAAAAGTGTTTTCATTTTTTGTCCAGTCCAATATTTTTTTTGTTTTTTTCTCGTTATGCAATTGTGTTTTCTTAATATTATTTTTTTTTCTCTCAATGTATATTATATATATTATGCTCCAGCCCTATATATGTGTATATGTATATTTGTTACAAGTATTATTATAAAACTAGCCATACAGTAAATAGTACAAGTGAAATTCAAAAGTCTAAAGTGAATATTATAAATTAAAACATGAGTGAAATAAACAAAAGTCTTGGCGCCCCGACATATACATATTTTAATATATTTTTGTTATCGATAATCATGGCATTTTGAGACTGCAAGCTTGCGATATTTTTCTGCCCATACCAAGAAATATTTTCGCACTTTTTTGATCAAGTTTTGATTGGCTGTGAAAAAGTACAGATTTTCGATTTAATAATAAGTTATTGTTTACGTTGAATGTTACTGGTAAGTATTTAATTAAAAATATGTTTTTGTGACCTGCCTTTATATGTGTTAGTTATAAATTGTTGTATAATAGTGCACGTCAAATTGGGTGTTATTTTAATTAAACTTGAGATTTCGTGGAGTAGAACTAAAAAGTCCCAACAGTTCCCGCCTTAAAATTTAATATATTTATTAGAATGGTCCATTATGAATCGTCCAGTGTCAAAATTAGCTAAGATCACTTGCTCCCTTATTGTATAATTCAATTTTTAGGTGCAATGTCAGTCACGAAGAATGCACTTTTTTCTGTCTGGCACAGCGAAACACTGCCAAAGCAAAGAGTTAAAGCTATAGAAAATTACGTTTTTTTCCGATGTTGTTGCCAGAAATAAGTGTAGCAAAGAGCAACTTGATGCAATACATACAATATTGTACAAATTTTCGAGCAAAGTAGCAGAAAAATGGAAGAAATCTTGCAGAAATCACCAAAGATTAAAGCAAAATATTGAACTTCTTGATCAAGAAACCAGTATCATTGGACGTCCTGCTAAAGCATTTAAGGACTGCACACCCAATCGATAAGCTGAAAGGGTTTCTGACATTGTAACGGAAAATCAATGCGAGGAATTGTTGGTAGCCACTCGCATCAGTTTGTATAATGCTGGCAAACGTACTGCTTCCCAGGTGTTATCAAAAATACATTCAGAGTCCCCTAGAAAATTGATTGAGAGCATAAAAAAGCCGACTAATTTTACCCCAGAAGAAGCATTGGCACTTTTAAGACGGCTGAGTAAAACGCATTCGCACAGACGGACGGACGGACGGACAGACGGACATGGCTATATCAACTCAGCTTCTCATGCTGATCAAGAATATATACACTTTATGGGGTCGGAAACGTCTCCTTCTGTGCGTTACAAACATCTGACCAATTTTATAATACCCTCTGCAAGGGTATAAAAAGCTGTTATCCTAAAGATATCAAAATTTCAGAGACTTCTGCTGAAGTCATATTGCAGAGGTTGGTTGACCATACAGTCGCTCGAATTATCCAAGCATATGGAGCAGCATTTAAAGGAATGGAAAATTATGGGAATTCTTCGACATTAAAAGCTGTGTACAAATGGGGCTGTGACGGCAGCAGTGGTCATTTAACTTATCGCCAGCGCATTTCTGATAACGAAGTGGGAATGATTGACGGACATATCTTCTCCATTTGCATTGTTCCATTGCAAATATTAGATGTAAATAATGGTATAGTATGGGAAAATGAACGTCCTTCTTCAACTCGGTTTTGCAGACCAATTAACATAATTTTTGAGAAGGAAACTGCCGACTTAGTGAAAACAGAAATTGAAAATATAAATACGCAAATTGACCAGATTCAATCGACAAAATTTAACACTTTTGAAGTCAATCACGAATTTCATTTGACAATGATCGATGGAAAAGTGTTTAGTTCGATTGCGAAATCTTCCTCCCAGGTTTCTGGAATTTGTGGTGCTGGTCCAGCAAGCTTGAATAATTTTAAAGTTGTTCAAGCAACGCCCACTAAGGAGCACTTATATAAGTATGGGCTGTCTACTCTGCATGCATGGATTCGTTGTTTCGAGTGCATCATCCACATATCTTATCGAATTCCAATAAAGAAATGGCAGGTTCGAGGAGCCGATAAAAAAATTGTTGCAGAAAGAAAAGTGAAAATACAAAATGAACTCCGAAAACAAATGGGACTTTTAGTTGACATTCCCATGGTAGGTTCTTGAAACACTAACAATGGCAATACAGCCAGAAGATTATTCCAGGAACCATATTTAGCTTCTACGATAACGGGTGTAAATTTTAAAATAATAAAAACACTGAGCAATATTCTACGTACCATGGCATGTGGTTACAAAGTTAACGTTGAAGCTTTTCGCCAATACACCTGGAAAACAGCAACATTATTTGTAGAGGAGTACCCATGATTCTATATGCCTTCGCCGATTCATAAAATCCTTATTCACGGTGCGGACATTATAAAAAATGTCTCTTTACCAATCAGCATGATGTCTGAGGAAGCGCTCGAGGCGCAAAATAAGGACATGCGCAAATATCGAATGAATCATACTCGAAAAAACTCGCGTATGAACACAATGGAAGATTTAATACATGCACTAATCCTAACTTCAGAGCCTGTTATTTCTTCGATATCAAAAAAAAACCTCTATATAGAGCAAGAGAATATACAATTAGATGAGGAAGTTATGGTTCTTTTGGAAGATATACCCGATTTAAGTAACACATTAAAAAGTAACATTTAAGTAACACATATGTTAATTAATTTTTCTTGTATAACCTTTTTTTTTATTTTTAAGTGTTTAAAAATATAAATAATAAGTAATGAGTACACCATTTAGTTTGAAAATCATTAAATAATAAAATAATAACAACAAACAAAAATTAAAAAAAAAAAATTTTTGTAATTTAAAAAAAAATAATTTTAATTTTAAGTTAAAAATATTTTTTTTTGTTTTGAAAATGTTGGATAATTTACACTAATTTGACAAATAGTTTAAAAAAACTACTCTTTCGGTTCTAAAGTTATTAATTATTGTGTGTCAGTGGATTAAAACCGTCCACTGTGCAATGACATGAAAATTGGTCCAGCAGATCTGGAGTTTAAGTGTTTAAACACATTCTTCTTTCTTCTTTTATATATATAGAAGATATCATTTAATTAGTGCTCTCTTTTTCTTCAAACCCTTATGCACTATCAATATCTCTCTTTCTTATTGTTTTTGACCTTAAGCGATTTATATTTCATTTTTTTACTTATTCTTATGATTATATTCTTCTAATTACCTCATAATGCCTGTCTGTTCGGTTAAAAAATGTTCGCAGCCCGTCCCACCCGTGAATAGATTTATATACTTTTGACTGTGGGGCGGGGTTTACTTCGACCGCGTCAAAGTTTGTATACCCTTGCAACTTTTTTGGTAACTCTTTTCTTACCAATAGCCATCGAAGTGGAAAAACGTTTCACCTAGAAAGGCTAATGTTTGCGAAAGAACGGCCTACAACCTTAGATATTGATCAAAGTCACTGTTTTCCATCGATCGTTCCTAAGGGAGCTATATGATATAGTGATCCGATCTTTATCAAATGCTGCACAGTGAATAACAGATATATTAAACTAACAAATATTTGATTTGAAAGCAATCGGGTTAAAAGTAACGAAGTTGTTGACAAAAGTCACTGTTTTCGACCGATAGTTCCTATCATCCGATTTTGATCAAATTTGGCACAGTTAGTGGATGTAATAAACTCACCAATATTAAATTTCGACAATAGCTCATAAAATAATGAAGTTATTGAAAAAAGTTGCGGTTTGTGACTTTGCCGTTTGTATGGGAGCTATATGATATAGTGGTCTGATCCGGCTGAATCCGAGATATACAACCCCTGCAGTATATACATAAGTTATTAAATTCAGGTTCAATAAATTCCAATGTATTAATCATTTTATAATATTAATTAATACGAGACAATGCTCCTCTTTCCTAATAAGAATAATCGAGCCAGTTACTATCAATGGTGCCATCTGCCCAAACATGCATTTGGCATGTTCCTACATGGCAACGTGTTAAATGGATTGTGCTCACATCTCAGCATATCGTAAGCATATCAAAGTCATAGAGTTATTAGTTAACTATTCCCCCTCTAAAATTCGACAGTTCATGAATTTCGGGTTGTTAGGAAGCAGATGCCGAACATATCTTGTCGCTGATCCCAGGACGTCCCACCAGTTGGTTGCGTCCTGGTCCTAACTGAATGCATGACTACTTGGACATCAGCTCGCACGATTTGTTGATGGTAGTTTCCGGCGAGTCGTGAGAGCCAGGGTTACTCGTTGGTGTCGACCACTCTGCGAATTGGGCTTGCTCGACCATACCATCACATATGTCGAGGGATTTTAAAACCTTTCTGGAACCCATTTTGACTCGATGACATTATTAGTAATGGAACATTAATTGCGTTTAGAATCTTAATACTAGACATTGTTATATTTTGATCTATCTCCCTGTGAGTTGGATAGTTGGAAGTCATTCTTATCTGAATAGCCAAAAACTGTGGAAATTACAAAATTCGCTTTTTACGTAAGAGATAGAAATTAATAATTCTTGTAATCCTATATAGGTTATTATATTCATTCATGACAACAAAATCTCGGATCTTGTGCTGCTTTCATGTTGTTTTTTTAATTCACTTCCGCAATTTGTTATTATTTTTGTTACAATTCATAAAGATCGAGTGTTGTTAATTTATTAATTGGACTCACGTGTTAATAATAACTTTAATTTTGTTGGATTAAGATAGAGTGTTAACTATAACTATTGAAAACGTAGCTTAAATACTTAAGCCATGAAAAAGAAATGTACTGCTTTCTATTTGAGACTCCATCTGAGGTTGTCTTTGTGTGGCGCAGAAACATCGTGCCAAAATCGACAATTATATATCCATTTTCTAAGCGGATGGGCCGCCCCGGACAAAGATACAAAATAATTATTATATAAAAGTTAAAAAGTGTTTTCATTTTTTGTCCAGTCCAATATTTTTTTTGTTTTTTTCTCGTTATGCAATTGTGTTTTCTTAATATTATTTTTTTTCTCTCAATGTATATTATATATATTATGCTCCAGCCCTATATATGTGTATATGTATATTTGTTACAAGTATTATTATAAAACTAGCCATACAGTAAATAGTACAAGTGAAATTCAAAAGTCTAAAGTGAATATTATAAATTAAAACATGAGTGAAATAAACAAAAGTCTTGGCGCCCCGACATATACATATTTTAATATATTTTTGTTATCGATAATCATGGCATTTTGAGACTGCAAGCTTGCGATATTTTTCTGCCCATACCAAAAAATATTTTCGCACTTTTTTGATCAAGTTTTGATTGGCTGTGAAAAAGTACAGATTTTCGATTTAATAATAAGTTATGGTTTACGTTGAATGTTACTGGTAAGTATTTAATTAAAAATATGTTTTTGTGACCTGCCTTTATATGTGTTAGTTATAAATTGTTGTATAATAGTGCACGTCAAATTGGGTGTTATTTTAATTAAACTTGAGATTTCGTGGAGTAGAACTAAAAAGTCCCAACAGTTCCCGCCTTAAAATTTAATATATTTATTAGAATGGTCCATTATGAATCGTCCAGTGTCAAAATTAGCTAAGATCACTTGCTCCCTTATTGTATAATTCAATTTTTAGGTGCAATGTCAGTCACGAAGAATGCACTTTTTTCTGTCTGGCACAGCGAAACACTGCCAAAGCAAAGAGTTAAAGCTATAGAAAATTACGTTTTTTTCCGATGTTGTTGCCAGAAATAAGTGTAGCAAAGAGCAACTTGATGCAATACATACAATATTGTACAAATTTTCGAGCAAAGTAGCAGAAAAATGGAAGAAATCTTGCAGAAATCACCAAAGATTAAAGCAAAATATTGAACTTCTTGATCAAGAAACCAGTATCATTGGACGTCCTGCTAAAGCATTTAAGGACTGCACACCCAATCGATAAGCTGAAAGGGTTTCTGACCTTGTAACGGAAAATCAATGCGAGGAATTGTTGGTAGCCACTCGCATCAGTTTGTATAATGCTGGCAAACGTACTGCTTCCCAGGTGTTATCAAAATACATTCAGAGTCCCCTAGAAAATTGATTGAGAGCATAAAAAAGCCGACTAATTTTACCCCAGAAGAAGCATTGGCACTTTTAAGACGGCTGAGTAAAACGCATTCGCACAGACGGACGGACGGACGGACAGACGGACATGGCTATATCAACTCAGCTTCTCATGCTGATCAAGAATATATACACTTTATGGGGTCGGAAACGTCTCCTTCTGTGCGTTACAAACATCTGACCAATTTTATAATACCCTCTGCAAGGGTATAAAAAGCTGTTATCCTAAAGATATCAAAATTTCAGAGACTTCTGCTGAAGTCATATTGCAGAGGTTGGTTGACCATACAGTCGCTCGAATTATCCAAGCATATGGAGCAGCATTTAAAGGAATGGAAAATTATGGGAATTCTTCGACATTAAAAGCTGTGTACAAATGGGGCTGTGACGGCAGCAGTGGTCATTTAACTTATCGCCAGCGCATTTCTGATAACGAAGTGGGAATGATTGACGGACATATCTTCTCCATTTGCATTGTTCCATTGCAAATATTAGATGTAAATAATGGTATAGTATGGGAAAATGAACGTCCTTCTTCAACTCGGTTTTGCAGACCAATTAACATAATTTTTGAGAAGGAAACTGCCGACTTAGTGAAAACAGAAATTGAAAATATAAATACGCAAATTGACCAGATTCAATCGACAAAATTTAACACTTTTGAAGTCAATCACGAATTTCATTTGACAATGATCGATGGAAAAGTGTTTAGTTCGATTGCGAAATCTTCCTCCCAGGTTTCTGGAATTTGTGGTGCTGGTCCAGCAAGCTTGAATAATTTTAAAGTTGTTCAAGCAACGCCCACTAAGGAGCACTTATATAAGTATGGGCTGTCTACTCTGCATGCATGGATTCGTTGTTTCGAGTGCATCATCCACATATCTTATCGAATTCCAATAAAGAAATGGCAGGTTCGAGGAGCCGATAAAAAATTGTTGCAGAAAGAAAAGTGAAAATACAAAATGAACTCCGAAAACAAATGGGACTTTTAGTTGACATTCCCAGGGTAGGTTCTTGAAACACTAACAATGGCAATACAGCCAGAAGATTATTCCAGGAACCATATTTAGCTTCTACGATAACGGGTGTAAATTTTAAAATAATAAAAACACTGAGCAATATTCTACGTACCATGGCATGTGGTTACAAAGTTAACGTTGAAGCTTTTCGCCAATACACCTGGAAAACAGCAACATTATTTGTAGAGGAGTACCCATGATTCTATATGCCTTCGCCGATTCATAAAATCCTTATTCACGGTGCGGACATTATAAAAAATGTCTCTTTACCAATCAGCATGATGTCTGAGGAAGCGCTCGAGGTGCAAAATAAGGACATACGCAAATATCGAATGAATCATACTCGAAAAAACTCGCGTATGAACACAATGGAAGATTTAATACATGCACTAATCCTAACTTCAGAGCCTGTTATTTCTTCGATATCAAAAAAAAAACCTCTATATAGAGCAAGAAGAATATACAATTAGATGAGGAAGTTATGGTTCTTTTGGAAGATATACCCGATTTAAGTAACACATTAAAAAGTAACATTTAAGTAACACATATGTTAATTAATTTTTCTTGTATAACCTTTTTTTTTATTTTTAAGTGTTTAAAAATATAAATAATAAGTAATGAGTACACCATTTAGTTTGAAAATCATTAAATAATAAAATAATAACAACAAACAAAAATTAAAAAAAAAAATTTTTGTAATTTAAAAAAAAAATAATTTTAATTTTAAGTTAAAAATATTTTTTTTTTGTTTTGAAAATGTTGGATAATTTACACGAATTTGACAAATAGTTTAAAAAAACTACTCTTTCGGTTCTAAAGTTATTAATTATTGTGTGTCAGTGGATTAAAACCGTCCACTGTGCAATGACATGAAAATTGGTCCAGCAGATCTGGAGTTATAAGTGTTTAAACACATTCTTCTTTCTTCTTTTATATATATAGAAGATATCATTTAATTAGTGCTCTCTTTTTCTTCAAACCCTTATGCACTATCAATATCTCTCTTTCTTATTGTTTTTGGACCTCTAAGCGATTTATATATTTCATTTTTTTACTTATTCTTATGATTATATTCTTCTAATTACCTCATAATGCCTGTCTGTTCGGTTAAAAAATGTTCGCAGCCCGTCCCACCCGTGAATAGATTTATATACTTTTGACTGTGGGGCGGGGTTTACTTCGACCGCGTCAAAGTTTGTATACCCTTGCAACTTTTTTGGTAACTCTTTTCTTACCAATAGCCATCGAAGTGGAAAAACGTTTCACCTAGAAAGGCTAATGTTTGCGAAAGAACGGCCTACAACCTTAGATATTGATCAAAGTCACTGTTTTCCATCGATCGTTCCTAAGGGAGCTATATGATATAGTGATCTGATCTTTATCAAATGCTGCACAGTGAATAACAGATATATTAAACTAACAAATATTTGATTTGAAAGCAATCGGGTTAAAAGTAACGAAGTTGTTGACAAAAGTCACTGTTTTCGACCGATAGTTCCTATCATCCGATTTTGATCAAATTTGGCACAGTTAGTGGATGTAATAAACTCACCAATATTAAATTTCGACAATAGCTCATAAAATAATGAAGTTATTGAAAAAAGTTGCGGTTTGTGACTTTGCCGTTTGTATGGGAGCTATATGATATAGTGGTCTGATCCGGCTGAATCCGAGATATACAACCCCTGCAGTATATACATAAGTTATTAAATTCAGGTTCAATAAATTCCAATGTATTAATCATTTTATAATATTAATTAATACGAGACAAATGTGGTGTGGCGATATGATTGTGTTCCATGCTCCTCTTTCCTAATAAGAATAATCGAGCCAGTTACTATCAATGGTGCCATCTGCCCAAACATGCATTTGGCATGTTCCTACATGGCAACGTGTTAAATGGATTGTGCTCACATCTCAGCATATCGTAAGCATATCAAAGTCATAGAGTTATTAGTTAACTATTCCCCCTCTAAAATTCGACAGTTCATGAATTTCGGGTTGTTAGGAAGCAGATGCCGAACATATCTTGTCGCTGATCCCAGGACGTCCCACCAGTTGGTTGCGTCCTGGTCCTAACTGAATGCATGACTACTTGGACATCAGCTCGCACGATTTGTTGATGGTAGTTTCCGGCGAGTCGTGAGAGCCAGGGTTACTCGTTGGTGTCGACCACTCTGCGAATTGGGCTTGCTCGACCATACCATCACATATGTCGAGGGATTTTAAAACCTTTCTGGAACCCATTTTGACTCGATGACATTATTAGTAATGGAACATTAATTGCGTTTAGAATCTTAATACTAGACATTGTTATATTTTGATCTATCTCCCTGTGAGTTGGATAGTTGGAAGTCATTCTTATCTGAATAGCCAAAAACTGTGGAAATTACAAAATTCGCTTTTTACGTAAGAGATAGAAATTAATAATTCTTGTAATCCTATATAGGTTATTATATTCATTCATGACAACAAAATCTCGGATCTTGTGCTGCTTTCATGTTGTTTTTTTAATTCACTTCCGCAATTTGTTATTATTTTTGTTACAATTCATAAAGATCGAGTGTTGTTAATTTATTAATTGGACTCATGTGTTAATAATAACTTTAATTTTGTTGGATTAAGATAGAGTGTTAACTATAACTATTGAAAACGTAGCTTAAATACTTAAGCCATGAAAAAGAAATGTACTGCTTTCTATTTGAGACTCCATCTGAGGTTGTCTTTGTGTGGCGCAGAAACATCGTGCCAAAATCGACAATTATATATCCATTTTCTAAGCGGATGGGCCGCCCCGGACAAAGATACAAAATAATTATTATATAAAAGTTAAAAAGTGTTTTCATTTTTTGTCCAGTCCAATATTTTTTTGTTTTTTTCTCGTTATGCAATTGTGTTTTCTTAATATTATTTTTTTTCTCTCAATGTATATTATATATATTATGCTCCAGCCCTATATATGTGTATATGTATATTTGTTACAAGTATTACTATAAAACTAGCCATACAGTAAATAGTACAAGTGAAATTCAAAAGTCTAAAGTGAATATTATAAATTAAAACATGAGTGAAATAAACAAAAGTCTTGGCGCCCCGACATATACATATTTTAATATATTTTTGTTATCGATAATCATGGCATTTTGAGACTGCAAGCTTGCGATATTTTTCTGCCCATACCAAGAAATATTTTCGCACTTTTTTGATCAAGTTTTGATTGGCTGTGAAAAAGTACAGATTTTCGATTTAATAATAAGTTATTGTTTACGTTGAATGTTACTGGTAAGTATTTAATTAAAAATATGTTTTTGTGACCTGCCTTTATATGTGTTAGTTATAAATTGTTGTATAATAGTGCACGTCAAATTGGGTGTTATTTTAATTAAACTTGAGATTTCGTGGAGTAGAACTAAAAAGTCCCAACAGTTCCCGCCTTAAAATTTAATATATTTATTAGAATGGTCCATTATGAATCGTCCAGTGTCAAAATTAGCTAAGATCACTTGCTCCCTTATTGTATAATTCAATTTTTAGGTGCAATGTCAGTCACGAAGAATGCACTTTTTTCTGTCTGGCACAGCGAAACACTGCCAAAGCAAAGAGTTAAAGCTATAGAAAATTACGTTTTTTTCCGATGTTGTTGCCAGAAATAAGTGTAGCAAAGAGCAACTTGATGCAATACATACAATATTGTACAAATTTTCGAGCAAAGTAGCAGAAAAATGGAAGAAATCTTGCAGAAATCACCAAAGATTAAAGCAAAATATTGAACTTCTTGATCAAGAAACCAGTATCATTGGACGTCCTGCTAAAGCATTTAAGGACTGCACACCCAATCGATAAGCTGAAAGGGTTTCTGACATTGTAACGGAAAATCAATGCGAGGAATTGTTGGTAGCCACTCGCATCAGTTTGTATAATGCTGGCAAACGTACTGCTTCCCAGGTGTTATCAAAAATACATTCAGAGTCCCCTAGAAAATTGATTGAGAGCATAAAAAAGCCGACTAATTTTACCCCAGAAGAAGCATTGGCACTTTTAAGACGGCTGAGTAAAACGCATTCGCACAGACGGACGGACGGGCGGACAGACGGACATGGCTATATCAACTCAGCTTCTCATGCTGATCAAGAATATATACACTTTATGGGGTCGGAAACGTCTCCTTCTGTGCGTTACAAACATCTGACCAATTTTATAATACCCTCTGCAAGGGTATAAAAAGCTGTTATCCTAAAGATATCAAAATTTCAGAGACTTCTGCTGAAGTCATATTGCAGAGGTTGGTTGACCATACAGTCGCTCGAATTATCCAAGCATATGGAGCAGCATTTAAAGGAATGGAAAATTATGGGAATTCTTCGACATTAAAAGCTGTGTACAAATGGGGCTGTGACGGCAGCAGTGGTCATTTAACTTATCGCCAGCGCATTTCTGATAACGAAGTGGGAATGATTGACGGACATATCTTCTCCATTTGCATTGTTCCATTGCAAATATTAGATGTAAATAATGGTATAGTATGGGAAAATGAACGTCCTTCTTCAACTCGGTTTTGCAGACCAATTAACATAATTTTTGAGAAGGAAACTGCCGACTTAGTGAAAACAGAAATTGAAAATATAAATACGCAAATTGACCAGATTCAATCGACAAAATTTAACACTTTTGAAGTCAATCACGAATTTCATTTGACAATGATCGATGGAAAAGTGTTTAGTTCGATTGCGAAATCTTCCTCCCAGGTTTCTGGAATTTGTGGTGCTGGTCCAGCAAGCTTGAATAATTTTAAAGTTGTTCAAGCAACGCCCACTAAGGAGCACTTATATAAGTATGGGCTGTCTACTCTGCATGCATGGATTCGTTGTTTCGAGTGCATCATCCACATATCTTATCGAATTCCAATAAAGAAATGGCAGGTTCGAGGAGCCGATAAAAAAATTGTTGCAGAAAGAAAAGTGAAAATACAAAATGAACTCCGAAAACAAATGGGACTTTTAGTTGACATTCCCAGGGTAGGTTCTTGAAACACTAACAATGGCAATACAGCCAGAAGATTATTCCAGGAACCATATTTAGCTTCTACGATAACGGGTGTAAATTTTAAAATAATAAAAACACTGAGCAATATTCTACGTACCATGGCATGTGGTTACAAAGTTAACGTTGAAGCTTTTCGCCAATACACCTGGAAAACAGCAACATTATTTGTAGAGGAGTACCCATGATTCTATATGCCTTCGCCGATTCATAAAATCCTTATTCACGGTGCGGACATTATAAAAAATGTCTCTTTACCAATCAGCATGATGTCTGAGGAAGCGCTCGAGGTGCAAAATAAGGACATGCGCAAATATCGAATGAATCATACTCGAAAAAACTCGCGTATGAACACAATGGAAGATTTAATACATGCACTAATCCTAACTTCAGAGCCTGTTATTTCTTCGATATCAAAAAAAAAACCTCTATATAGAGCAAGAAGAATATACAATTAGATGAGGAAGTTATGGTTCTTTTGGAAGATATACCCGATTTAAGTAACACATTAAAAAGTAACATTTAAGTAACACATATGTTAATTAATTTTTCTTGTATAACCTTTTTTTTTATTTTTAAGTGTTTAAAAATATAAATAATAAGTAATGAGTACACCATTTAGTTTGAAAATCATTAAATAATAAAATAATAACAACAAACAAAAATTAAAAAAAAAAAATTTTTGTAATTTAAAAAAAAATAATTTTAATTTTAAGTTAAAAATATTTTTTTTTGTTTTGAAAATGTTGGATAATTTACACTAATTTGACAAATAGTTTAAAAAAACTACTCTTTCGGTTCTAAAGTTATTAATTATTGTATGTCAGTGGATTAAAACCGTCCACTGTGCAATGACATGAAAATTGGTCCAACAGATCTGGAGTTATAAGTGTTTAAACACATTCTTCTTTCTTCTTTTATATATATAGAAGATATCATTTAATTAGTGCTCTCTTTTTCTTCAAACCCTTATGCACTATCAATATCTCTCTTTCTTATTGTTTTTATATATTTCATTTTTTTACTTATTCTTATGATTATATTCTTCTAATTACCTCATAATGCCTGTCTGTTCGGTTAAAAAATGTTCGCAGCCCGTCCCACCCGTGAATAGATTTATATACTTTTGACTGTGGGGCGGGGTTTACTTCGACCGCGTCAAAGTTTGTATACCCTTGCAACTTTTTTGGTAACTCTTTTCTTACCAATAGCCATCGAAGTGGAAAAACGTTTCACCTAGAAAGGCTAATGTTTGCGAAAGAACGGCCTACAACCTTAGATATTGATCAAAGTCACTGTTTTCCATCGATCGTTCCTAAGGGAGCTATATGATATAGTGATCCGATCTTTATCAAATGCTGCACAGTGAACAACAGATATATTAAACTAACAAATATTTGATTTGAAAGCAATCGGGTTAAAAGTAACGAATTTGTTGACAAAAGTCACTGTTTTCGACCGATAGTTCCTATCATCCGATTTTGATCAAATTTGGCACAGTTAGTGGATGTAATAAACTCACCAATATTAAATTTCGACAATAGCTCATAAAATAATGAAGTTATTGAAAAAAGTTGCGGTTTGTGACTTTGCCGTTTGTATGGGAGCTATATGATATAGTGGTGTGATCCGGCTGAATCCGAGATATACAACCCCTGCAGTATATACATAAGTTATTAAATTCAGGTTCAATAAATTCCAATGTATTAATCATTTTATAATATTAATTAATACGAGACAAATGTGGTGTGGCGATATGATTGTGTTCCATGCTCCTCTTTCCTAATAAGAATAATCGAGCCAGTTACTATCAATGGTGCCATCTGCCCAAACATGCATTTGGCATGTTCCTACATGGCAACGTGTTAAATGGATTGTGCTCACATCTCAGCATATCGTAAGCATATCAAAGTCATAGAGTTATTAGTTAACTATTCCCCCTCTAAAATTCGACAGTTCATGAATTTCGGGTTGTTAGGAAGCAGATGCCGAACATATCTTGTCGCTGATCCCAGGACGTCCCACCAGTTGGTTGCGTCCTGGTCCTAACCGAATGCATGACTACTTGGACATCAGCTCGCACGATTTGTTGATGGTAGTTTCCGGCGAGTCGTGAGAGCCAGGGTTACTCGTTGGTGTCGACCACTCTGCGAATTGGGCTTGCTCGACCATACCATCACATATGTCGAGGGATTTTAAAACCTTTCTGGAACCCATTTTGACTCGATGACATTATTAGTAATGGAACATTAATTGCGTTTAGAATCTTAATACTAGACATTGTTATATTTTGATCTATCTCCCTGTGAGTTGGATAGTTGGAAGTCATTCTTATCTGAATAGCCAAAAACTGTGGAAATTACAAAATTCGCTTTTTACGTAAGAGATAGAAATTAATAATTCTTGTAATCCTATATAGGTTATTATATTCATTCATGACAACAAAATCTCGGATCTTGTGCTGCTTTCATGTTGTTTTTTTAATTCACTTCCGCAATTTGTTATTATTTTTGTTACAATTCATAAAGATCGAGTGTTGTTAATTTATTAATTGGACTCATGTGTTAATAATAACTTTAATTTTGTTGGATTAAGATAGAGTGTTAACTATAACTATTGAAAACGTAGCTTAAATACTTAAGCCATGAAAAAGAAATGTACTGCTTTCTATTTGAGACTCCATCTGAGGTTGTCTTTGTGTGGCGCAGAAACATCGTGCCAAAATCGACAATTATATATCCATTTTCTAAGCGGATGGGCCGCCCCGGACAAAGATACAAAATAATTATTATATAAAAGTTAAAAAGTGTTTTCATTTTTTGTCCAGTCCAATATTTTTTTTGTTTTTTTCTCGTTATGCAATTGTGTTTTCTTAATATTATTTTTTTTTCTCTCAATGTATATTATATATATTATGCTCCAGCCCTATATATGTGTATATGTATATTTGTTACAAGTATTATTATAAAACTAGCCATACAGTAAATAGTACAAGTGAAATTCAAAAGTCTAAAGTGAATATTATAAATTAAAACATGAGTGAAATAAACAAAAGTCTTGGCGCCCCGACATATACATATTTTAATATATTTTTGTTATCGATAATCATGGCATTTTGAGACTGCAAGCTTGCGATATTTTTCTGCCCATACCAAGAAATATTTTCGCACTTTTTGATCAAGTTTTGATTGGCTGTGAAAAAGTACAGATTTTCGATTTAATAATAAGTTATTGTTTACGTTGAATGTTACTGGTAAGTATTTAATTAAAAATATGTTTTTGTGACCTGCCTTTATATGTGTTAGTTATAAATTGTTGTATAATAGTGCACGTCAAATTGGGTGTTATTTTAATTAAACTTGAGATTTCGTGAAGTAGAACTAAAAAGTCCCAACAGTTCCCGCCTTAAAATTTAATATATTTATTAGAATGGTCCATTATGAATCGTCCAGTGTCAAAATTAGCTAAGATCACTGGCTCCCTTATTGTATAATTCAATTTTTAGGTGCAATGTCAGTCACGAAGAATGCACTTTTTTCTGTCTGGCGCAGCGAAACACTGCCAAAGCAAAGAGTTAAAGCTATGGAAAATTACGTTTTTTTCCGATGTTGTTGCCAGAAATAAGTGTAGCAAAGAGCAACTTGATGCAATACATACAATATTGTACAAATTTTCGAGCAAAGTAGCAGAAAAATGGAAGAAATCTTGCAAAAATCACCAAAGATTAAAGCAAAATATTGAACTTCTTGATCAAGAAACCAGTATCATTGGACGTCCTGTTAAAGCATTTAAGGACTGCACACCCAATCGATAAGCTGAAAGGGTTTCTGACATTGTAACGGAAAATCAATGCGAGGAATTGTTGGTAGCCACTCGCATCAGTTTGTATAATGCTGGCAAACGTACTGCTTCCCAGGTGTTATCAAAAATACATTCAGAGTCCCCTAGAAAATTGATTGAGAGCATAAAAAAGCCGACTAGTTTTACCCCAGAAGAAGCATTGGCACTTTTAAGACGGCTGAGTAAAACGCATTCGCACAGACGGACGGACGGACGGACGGACGGACGGACAGACGGACATGGCTATATCAACTCAGCTTCTCATGCTGATCAAGAATATATACACTTTATGGGGTCGGAAACGTCTCCTTCTGTGCGTTACAAACATCTGACCAATTTTATAATACCCTCTGCAAGGGTATAAAAAGCTGTTATCCTAAAGATATCAAAATTTCAGAGACTTCTGCTGAAGTCATATTGCAGAGGTTGGTTGACCATACAGTCGCTCGAATTATCCAAGCATATGGAGCAGCATTTAAAGGAATGGAAAATTATGGGAATTCTTCGACATTAAAAGCTGTGTACAAATGGGGCTGTGACGGCAGCAGTGGTCATTTAACTTATCGCCAGCGCATTTCTGATAACGAAGTGGGAATGATTGACGGACATATCTTCTCCATTTGCATTGTTCCATTGCAAATATTAGATGTAAATAATGGTATAGTATGGGAAAATGAACGTCCTTCTTCAACTCGGTTTTGCAGACCAATTAACATAATTTTTGAGAAGGAAACTGCCGACTTAGTGAAAACAGAAATTGAAAATATAAATACGCAAATTGACCAGATTCAATCGACAAAATTTAACACTTTTGAAGTCAATCACGAATTTCATTTGACAATGATCGATGGAAAAGTGTTTAGTTCGATTGCGAAATCTTCCTCCCAGGTTTCTGGAATTTGTGGTGCTGGTCCAGCAAGCTTGAATAATTTTAAAGTTGTTCAAGCAACGCCCACTAAGGAGCACTTATATAAGTATGGGCTGTCTACTCTGCATGCATGGATTCGTTGTTTCGAGTGCATCATCCAATTCCAATAAAAAAATGGCAGGTTCGAGGAGCCGATAAAAAAATTGTTGCAGAAAGAAAAGTGAAAATACAAAATGAACTCCGAAAACAATGGGACTTTTAGTTGACATTCCCATGGTAGGTTCTTGAAACACTAACAATGGCAATACAGCCAGAAGATTATTCCAGGAACCATATTTAGCTTCTACGATAACGGGTGTAAATTTTAAAACAATAAAAACACTGAGCAATATTCTACGTACCATGGCATGTGGTTACAAAGTTAACGTTGAAGCTTTTCGCCAATACATCTGGAAAACAGCAACATTATTTGTAGAGGAGTACCCATGATTCTATATGCCTTCGCCGATTCATAAAATCCTTATTCACGGTGCGGACATTATAAAAAATGTCTCTTTACCAATCAGCATGATGTCTGAGGAAGCGCTCGAGGCGCAAAATAAGGACATGCGCAAATATCGAATGAATCATACTCGAAAAAACTCGCGTATGAACACAATGGAAGATTTAATACATGCACTAATCCTAACTTCAGAGCCTGTTATTTCTTCGATATCAAAAAAAAACCTCTATATACAGCAAGAAGAATATACAATTAGATGAGGAAGTTATGGTTCTTTTGGAAGATATACCCGATTTAAGTAACACATTAAAAAGTAACATTTAAGTAACACATATGTTAATTAATTTTTCTTGTATAACCTTTTTTTTAATTTTTAAGTGTTTAAAAATATAAATAATAAGTAATGAGTGCACCATTTAGTTTGAAAATCATTAAATAATAAAATAATAACAACAAACAAAAATTAAAAAAAAAAAATTTTTGTAATTTAAAAAAAAATAATTTTAATTTTAAGTTAAAAATAATTTTTTTTTGTTTTGAAAATGTTGGATAATTTACACTAATTTGACAAATAGTTTAAAAAAAACTACTCTTTCGGTTCTAAAGTTATTAATTATTGTGTGTCAGTGGATTAAAACCGTCCACTGTGCAATGACATGAAAATTGGTCCAGCAGATCTGGAGTTATAAGTGTTTAAACACATTCTTCTTTCTTCTTTTATATATATAGAAGATATCATTTAATTAGTGCTCTCTTTTTCTTCAAACCCTTATGCACTATCAATATCTCTGTTTCTTATTGTTTTTGGACCTCTAAGCGATTTATATATTTCATTTTTTTACTTATTCTTATGATTATATTCTTCTAATTACCTCATAATGCCTGTCTGTTCGGTTAAAAAATGTTCGCAGCCCGTCCCACCCGTGAATAGATTTATATACTTTTGACTGTGGGGCGGGGTTTACTTCGACCGCGTCAAAGTTTGTATACCCTTGCAACTTTTTTGGTAACTCTTTTCTTACCAAGAGCCATCGAAGTGGAAAAACGTTTCACCTAGAAAGGCTAATGTTTGCGAAAGAACGGCCTACAACCTTAGATATTGATCAAAGTCACTGTTTTCCATAGATCGTTCCTAAGGGAGCTATATGATATAGTGATCCGATCTTTATCAAATGCTGCACAGTGAATAACAGATATATTAAACTAACAAATATTTGATTTGAAAGCAATCGGGTTAAAAGTAACGAAGTTGTTGACAAAAGTCACTGTTTTCGACCGATAGTTCCTATCATCCGATTTTGATCAAATTTGGCACAGTTAGTGGATGTAATAAACTCACCAATATTAAATTTCGACAATAGCTCATAAAATAATGAAGTTATTGAAAAAAGTTGCGGTTTGTGACTTTGCCGTTTGTATGGGAGCTATATGATATAGTGGTCTGATCCGGCTGAATCCGAGATATACAACCCCTGCAGTATATACATAAGTTATTAAATTCAGGTTCAATAAATTCCAATGTATTAATCATTTTATAATATTAATTAATACGAGACAAATGTGGTGTGGCGATATGATTGTGTTCCATGCTCCTCTTTCCTAATAAGAATAATCGAGCCAGTTACTATCAATGGTGCCATCTGCCCAAACATGCATTTGGCATGTTCCTACATGGCAACGTGTTAAATGGATTGTGGTCACATCTCAGCATATCGTAAGCATATCAAAGTCATAGAGTCATTAGTTAACTATTCCCCCTCTAAAATTCGACAGTTCATGAATTTCGGGTTGTTAGGAAGCAGATGCCGAACATATCTTGTCGCTGATCCCAGGACGTCCCACCAGTTGGTTGCGTCCTGGTCCTAACTGAATGAATGACTACTTGGACATCAGCTCGCACGATTTGTTGATGGTAGTTTCCGGCGAGTCGTGAGAGCCAGGGTTACTCGTTGGTGTCGACCACTCTGCGAATTGGGCTTGCTCGACCATACCATCACATATGTCGAGGGATTTTAAAACCTTTCTGGAACCCATTTTGACTCGATGACATTATTAGTAATGGAACATTAATTGCGTTTAGAATCTTAATACTAGACATTGTTATATTTTGATCTATCTCCCTGTGAGTTGGATAGTTGGAAGTCATTCTTATCTGAATAGCCAAAAACTGTGGAAATTACAAAATTCGCTTTTTACGTAAGAGATAGAAATTAATAATTCTTGTAATCCTATATAGGTTATTATATTCATTCATGACAACAAAATCTCGGATCTTGTGCTGCTTTCATGTTGTTTTTTTAATTCACTTCCGCAATTTGTTATTATTTTTGTTACAATTCATAAAGATCGAGTGTTGTTAATTTATTAATTGGACTCATGTGTTAATAATAACTTTAATTTTGTTGGATTAAGATAGAGTGTTAACTATAACTATTGAAAACGTAGCTTAAATACTTAAGCCATGAAAAAGAAATGTACTGCTTTCTATTTGAGACTCCATCTGAGGTTGTCTTTGTGTGGCGCAGAAACATCGTGCCAAAATCGACAATTATATATCCATTTTCTAAGCGGATGGGCCGCCCCGGACAAAGATACAAAATAATTATTATATAAAAGTTAAAAAGTGTTTTCATTTTTTGTCCAGTCCAATATTTTTTTTGTTTTTTTCTCGTTATGCAATTGTGTTTTCTTAATATTATTTTTTTTCTCTCAATGTATATTATATATATTATGCTCCAGCCCTATATATGTGTATATGTATATTTGTTACAAGTATTATTATAAAACTAGCCATACAGTAAATAGTACAAGTGAAATTCAAAAGTCTAAAGTGAATATTATAAATTAAAACATGAGTGAAATAAACAAAAGTCTTGGCGCCCCGACATATACATATTTTAATATATTTTTGTTATCGATAATCATGGCATTTTGAGACTGCAAGCTTGCGATATTTTTCTGCCCATACCAAGAAATATTTTCGCACTTTTTTGATCAAGTTTTGATTGGCTGTGAAAAAGTACAGATTTTCGATTTAATAATAAGTTATTGTTTACGTTGAATGTTACTGGTAAGTATTTAATTAAAAATATGTTTTTGTGACCTGCCTTTATATGTGTTAGTTATAAATTGTTGTATAATAGTGCACGTCAAATTGGGTGTTATTTTAATTAAACTTGAGATTTCGTGAAGTAGAACTAAAAAGTCCCAACAGTTCCCGCCTTAAAATTTAATATATTTATTAGAATGGTCCATTATGAATCGTCCAGTGTCAAAATTAGCTAAGATCACTTGCTCCCTTATTGTATAATTCAATTTTTAGGTGCAATGTCAGTCACGAAGAATGCACTTTTTTCTGTCTGGCACAGCGAAACACTGCCAAAGCAAAGAGTTAAAGCTATGGAAAATTACGTTTTTTTCCGATGTTGTTGCCAGAAATAAGTGTAGCAAAGAGCAACTTGATGCAATACATACAATATTGTACAAATTTTCGAGCAAAGTAGCAGAAAAATGGAAGAAATCTTGCAAAAATCACCAAAGATTAAAGCAAAATATTGAACTTCTTGATCAAGAAACCAGTATCATTGGACGTCCTGTTAAAGCATTTAAGGACTGCACACCCAATCGATAAGCTGAAAGGGTTTCTGACATTGTAACGGAAAATCAATGCGAGGAATTGTTGGTAGCCACTCGCATCAGTTTGTATAATGCTGGCAAACGTACTGCTTCCCAGGTGTTATCAAAAATACATTCAGAGTCCCCTAGAAAATTGATTGAGAGCATAAAAAAGCCGACTAATTTTACCCCAGAAGAAGCATTGGCACTTTTAAGACGGCTGAGTAAAACGCATTCGCACAGACGGACGGACGGACGGACGGACGGACGGACAGACGGACATGGCTATATCAACTCAGCTTCTCATGCTGATCAAGAATATATACACTTTATGGGGTTGGAAACGTCTCCTTCTGTGCGTTACAAACATCTGACCAATTTTATAATACCCTCTGCAAGGGTATAAAAAGCTGTTATCCTAAAGATATCAAAATTTCAGAGACTTCTGCTGAAGTCATATTGCAGAGGTTGGTTGACCATACAGTCGCTCGAATTATCCAAGCATATGGAGCAGCATTTAAAGGAATGGAAAATTATGGGAATTCTTCGACATTAAAAGCTGTGTACAAATGGGGCTGTGACGGCAGCAGTGGTCATTTAACTTATCGCCAGCGCATTTCTGATAACGAAGTGGGAATGATTGACGGACATATCTTCTCCATTTGCATTGTTCCATTGCAAATATTAGATGTAAATAATGGTATAGTATGGGAAAATGAACGTCCTTCTTCAACTCGGTTTTGCAGACCAATTAACATAATTTTTGAGAAGGAAACTGCCGACTTAGTGAAAACAGAAATTGAAAATATAAATACGCAAATTGACCAGATTCAATCGACAAAATTTAACACTTTTGAAGTCAATCACGAATTTCATTTGACAATGATCGATGGAAAAGTGTTTAGTTCGATTGCGAAATCTTCCTCCCAGGTTTCTGGAATTTGTGGTGCTGGTCCAGCAAGCTTGAATAATTTTAAAGTTGTTCAAGCAACGCCCACTAAGGAGCACTTATATAAGTATGGGCTGTCTACTCTGCATGCATGGATTCGTTGTTTCGAGTGCATCATCCACATATCTTATCGAATTCCAATAAAGAAATGGCAGGTTCGAGGAGCCGATAAAAAAATTGTTGCAGAAAGAAAAGTGAAAATACAAAATGAACTCCGAAAACAATGGGACTTTTAGTTGACATTCCCATGGTAGGTTCTTGAAACACTAACAATGGCAATACAGCCAGAAGATTATTCCAGGAACCATATTTAGCTTCTACGATAACGGGTGTAAATTTTAAAATAATAAAAACACTGAGCAATATTCTACGTACCATGGCATGTGGTTACAAAGTTAACGTTGAAGCTTTTCGCCAATACACCTGGAAAACAGCAACATTATTTGTAGAGGAGTACCCATGATTCTATATGCCTTCGCCGATTCATAAAATCCTTATTCACGGTGCGGACATTATAAAAAATGTCTCTTTACCAATCAGCATGATGTCTGAGGAAGCGCTCGAGGCGCAAAATAAGGACATGCGCAAATATCGAATGAATCATACTCGAAAAAACTCGCGTATGAACACAATGGAAGATTTAATACATGCACTAATCCTAACTTCAGAGCCTGTTATTTATTCGATATCAAAAAAAAAACCTCTATATAGAGCAAGAAGAATATACAATTAGATGAGGAAGTTATGGTTCTTTTGGAAGATATACCCGATTTAAGTAACACATTAAAAAGTAACATTTAAGTAACACATATGTTAATTAATTTTTCTTGTATAACCTTTTTTTTTATTTTTAAGTGTTTAAAAATATAAATAATAAGTAATGAGTACACCATTTAGTTTGAAAATCATTAAATAATAAAAAAAAACAACAAACAAAAATTAAAAAAAAAAAATTTTTGTAATTTAAAAAAAAATAATTTTAATTTTAAGTTTTTCTTCTTTTATATATATAGAAGATATCATTTAATTAGTGCTCTCTTTTTCTTCAAACCCTTATGCACTATCAATATCTCTCTTTCTTATTGTTTTTGGACCTCTAAGCGATTTATATATTTCATTTTTTTACTTATTCTTATGATTATATTCTTCTAATTACCTCATAATGCCTGTCTGTTCGGTTAAAAAATGTTCGCAGCCCGTCCCACCCGTGAATAGATTTATATACTTTTGACTGTGGGGCGGGGTTTACTTCGACCGCGTCAAAGTTTGTATACCCTTGCAACTTTTTTGGTAACTCTTTTCTTACCAATAGCCATCGAAGTGGAAAAACGTTTCACCTAGAAAGGCTAATGTTTGCGAAAGAACGGCCTACAACCTTAGATATTGATCAAAGTCACTGTTTTCCATCGATCGTTCCTAAGGGAGCTATATGATATAGTGATCCGATCTTTATCAAATGCTGCACAGTGAATAACAGATATATTAAACTAACAAATATTTGATTTGAAAGCAATCGGGTTAAAAGTAACGAAGTTGTTGACAAAAGTCACTGTTTTCGACCGATAGTTCCTATCATCCGATTTTGATCAAATTTGGCACAGTTAGTGGATGTGCCAATATTAAATTTCGACAATAGCTCATAAAATAATGAAGTTATTGAAAAAAGTTGCGGTTTGTGACTTTGCCGTTTGTATGGGAGCTATAAGATATAGTGGTCTGATCCGGCTGAATCCGAGATATACAACCCCTGCAGTATATACATAAGTTATTAAATTCAGGTTCAATAAATTCCAATGTATTAATCATTTTATAATATTAATTAATACGAGACAAATGTGGTGTGGCGATATGATTGTGTTCCATGCTCCTCTTTCCTAATAAGAATAATCGAGCCAGTTACTATCAATGGTGCCATCTGCCCAAACATGCATTTGGCATGTTCCTACATGGCAACGTGTTAAATGGATTGTGCTCACATCTCAGCATATCGTAAGCATATCAAAGTCATAGAGTTATTAGTTAACTATTCCCCCTCTAAAATTCGACAGTTCATGAATTTCGGGTTGTTAGGAAGCAGATGCCGAACATATCTTGTCGCTGATCCCAGGACGTCCCACCAGTTGGTTGCGTCCTGGTCCTAACTGAATGCATGACTACTTGGACATCAGCTCGCACGATTTGTTGATGGTAGTTTCCGGCGAGTCGTGAGAGCCAGGGTTACTCGTTGGTGTCGACCACTCTGCGAATTGGGCTTGCTCGACCATACCATCACATATGTCGAGGGATTTTAAAACCTTTCTGGAACCCATTTTGACTCGATGACATTATTAGTAATGGAACATTAATTGCGTTTAGAATCTTAATACTAGACATTGTTATATTTTGATCTATCTCCCTGTGAGTTGGATAGTTGGAAGTCATTCTTATCTGAATAGCCAAAAACTGTGGAAATTACAAAATTCGCTTTTTACGTAAGAGATAGAAATTAATAATTCTTGTAATCCTATATAGGTTATTATATTCATTCATGACAACA
Source organism: Drosophila willistoni (assembly GCF_018902025.1). NCBI lineage: Eukaryota > Metazoa > Arthropoda > Insecta > Diptera > Drosophilidae > Drosophila > Drosophila willistoni. The sequence goes on along the minus strand of NW_025814110.1, from coordinate 184,613 downwards.
AAATCTCGGATCTTGTGCTGCTTTCATGTTGTTTTTTTAATTCACTTCCGCAATTTGTTATTATTTTTGTTACAATTCATAAAGATCGAGTGTTGTTAATTTATTAATTGGACTCATGTGTTAATAATAACTTTAATTTTGTTGGATTAAGATAGAGTGTTAACTATAACTATTGAAAACGTAGCTTAAATACTTAATCCATGAAAAAGAAATGTACTGCTTTCTATTTGAGACTCCATCTGTAGGCATGTCCCCATGTGTGCCTCAACGGTTTCTTCAACATACAAGGGTGATAATTTGTTACCTAATCTCCCGTTGACTTTCACGAAAGCCTTGTGCCCGACATACCAAACCCTGCTTTGCCTATTTCTATTGACCCTTTCGCGCTGTGTCACCTGTGCCTTGTTTATCATATTCTTAACATCTTTACTAGCTTCCGATGAAGGACAACAAATCTGGGACGGTGTTTTTTGTGTTACCAAATGAATTGTACGGTTATTGTGGCTAAAAAATCAAATCGACAGTGTCGACATTTTGCCTATATACCAGAGCTTGCAAATAACAATTGAGCGATTCTTTGTGTTCGCAAATAACTGTTTTCAACCGACAGTTTAAGCAAAAACTCAGAGAGCAACAGTTTCAGTTGTTTTGCTCAGAACAAAACCGGTTTTTTTTCGTTTCTTTTCCTATGGTTATTCTCGTACACTTTGCTCACTCGCAATGAAGCAAAGTGTTTTTGAGTATGTTTGCGAGTCAGATTCGGCTTCACTTGAGTTTGTGATTTCTTTGCGATGGGTCGTGAGAAAAGTAAAAAAGTTCACCAATTTTTCACCTTTAACTCCGATGAAAACCAATCAGTGCGTTATGTGTGCGGCATGAAATTTGCAGGTAATATTTATTTATTAAGTTGCACGTAGTGCTACATATATCGTGTAAAATAAAATACTAATTTTGTGTGTATTTATAATATAATCAGGTTATCACATGACAAATTTAAGACGACATTTGTTAACAAAACATAGAGAGGTTTTTAACGAATGTGACACCAACGAGGACACCGAAGTGCTATTAAAAGCAAAAAAGAAGAAGATATGCTATGAAACTAGTGAAGAATGCATAGTTTCCTCCCTAGTTAAAATTGTTACCACGGATGGCAAGCCGTTTTTATTTTTGGAAAGCGAAGGTTTGAAGAAAATTGTTAATCCAAGCTTCTATGCACTGGATATGAACCCAATTACATCGCGGAATATAATGGATTTTGTATCTGCCAGGGAGAAACATATTAACGACAGCATTCAAGCTTTAGTGCAGTCAAAGCTTATTTCTTTAAGGATTGACGTTGCTACTAGAATGGATAAAGCCATTCTGGGCGTTAATCTACAAATTATTAATTCGACGCTGGAGCAGAGAGAAATTTTAGTGCCGACGTTTGGTATGATTCAGCAAGAGCAAAAATTTAAGCCATTTAGAAACTCTTTCTTTTTTCAAAAGTCTTATCAGCAATGTTTAAATTTTAATATTTTATGTATTTTGAGAACATATTAGTTTAACGTAATGCTAAATGATAAAATCATTTTTATTTGTGCACTTTTAATAACTTTTTATACCCTTTCAAAAAGGGTATATTAATTTTGGTCAGAAGTGTGCAACGCATAGAAGGAAGCATCTCCGACCATATAAAGTATATATATTCTTCATCAGCACGACGAGACAAGTTCAAATACCCATGTCCGTGCCCCATCCCGTCCGTCCGTCTGGATCGACGCGATCTCCTCTTTAAGTACATTTGGTGACAAAACTTAGCTGTAGTACCCCGATGGAAAAAAATGTCCGTGCGGAAAAATTTAAAATATTTTTCTAAAGAAATATATGCATGTTTTGTATATGAAACAAAAATATTTACAAAATACCATTCAAGAATGATCCTTAAAAATTTTTTATACATTAAAATTGTCTCTAGTTTCGCTGAAATCCTTCCTAATGCAAATGGCTCCAAAAAGACTTCCGTTTTTGTCCGTGCAAACTGCGTCACATTTTACAAATTTTAAAAAAAATATCAAAGAAGCTAACATCGGCTATGCCGAAGTTTATATACCCTTGCAGTCCTTGGTAATAATAATTTTACGTGTTTGTTTTCTGCAACTCAATTCATTAATATACAAACGAAACAATTTTACTCTCTATTTTACAATTTGTTCTTCTTCCCTCATTCCCAAAGCAAAGCAACGCACGCATACACATACAATACAGTTTATGTAGCGTTGCGTCTGTGTGTGTATGCATGTACTCTGTTGATGACGAAAGACGTAGTAGACAGCAAGCAGCGCTGCCGGCAGAGCTGGGAGCAGAGCCGATTATTATATTGACTGTAACTTGTGTTATATTGTTATATTTTTCCGATCACATTCAAATTTTGGGATCTGGGGTTTTATATCCAATATTATCACATACGTAAATTTCATAGCATACTCCAATTTTTATGAAAATGTTTCTTCCAGTTCTTCTAGAGCTATATGATATAGTGGTCCGATCCTGATGGTTTTCATACTTTATTTTTCCCGGGTAATAAAAAATCCCGAAAAAAAATTTCAGCCCGATAGCTCTTAAAACGGCTGAGTAAAACGCAAACGCACAGACGGAGCTCAAGAATATATATACTTTATGGGTCGGAAACGTCTCCTTCTGTGCGTTACAAACATCTGACCAATTTTATAATACCCTCTGCAAGGGTATAAAAATACAGTACAGCTTACATTCTCTTGAGTGTTAAATAAAGTTCAACACGAGAGGCAAGTAATAAAGCAAAAAATTATTTAAAAAAGCGTCGTGTTCTAACTTTTTTTCAGCTAGTCTGTAGCTACACCGCGGAAATGCATGAGCAAAATAAAATTTATACGCATGTTAAACCATTTTATGTATCTTAATTCTACCTGAAGATTTGATCAAGCTTTATGACGTAATCATTAAGAATATCCAAAACATTTTCCTTAATATATGAATATATGAATATTAAGGAAAATGTTTTGGATATTCTTAATGATTACGTCATAAAGCTTGATCAAATCTTCAGGTAGAATTAAGATACATAAAATGGTTTAACATGCGTATAAATTTTATTTTTACTAAATTTAGTTCAGTCAGGATTACATCTGATAATGGCAGAAATATGGTGAAAGCCATTGAACTTCTAAATGATGCTTCTGAGGAGTCACTGGTTGACGATGATGCTGAAGGAGAAAAAATAATGGAAAAACTCGATGCACTTGATCTTGCCAATATACAGCTTGTAAGGTGCGCTGTTCACACACTTCAGTTATGCGTGTATGACGTAAATAAATTAGACGACATAACTGAAAAAATTAATAGCTGTCGCAAATTGTGCAAATTATTGCACACAGAAACTTTAAGGTAAGTTAATTTTTATTTTTTCAAATATTTGTCTATATATAAAAAATACGCGACCTGTGCAGGCGCTTTTTAATCAAGCAGGAAAAAAGCATACCATCGCTCGACGTTGCTACTAGGTGAGATTCTACCTATATTATGTTGGAAAAACATTTAAAGCTGAAGGAGTTTTTAAGTATGCAAGCGTCTATAATGATTGATACAGAATGGGAGTGGATGGAGATGTATGTTGACGCTTTTAAGGATACATATGAGGCAACTATAAAGCTGCAAGAAAAAAAATTGCTCTACACCGACTTCTTTATTGTTTGGATGGAGTTAAAATTAAAATACAACAGCCAAAATCTTCTTTAAAAAAATTATTGGCGCAAATTAAGTAAGTTGCTTGAAAACGAAGCATTGTTAGCCGGGATACATGTATGAAGGGATAAATAAAGAACAAAAATGGTTGGCAAAGCAAAATTTAAAACCAGACGGCCGGGGCTAACTTCGACCGCGTCAATGTTTGTATACCCTTGCAACTTTTTTGGTAACTCTTTCCTTAGCCATCAAAGAGGAAGAACGTTTTAACGGCCTACAATCTTAGGATAGGAAATAACGAAGATATTGATCAAAGTCATTGTTTTCCCCTGATCGTTTCAATGGGAGCTATATGATATAGTACCCGATCTTAATAGATATATTAAGGTAACAAATGTTTAGTTTGAAAGCAATCGCGTTAAAAGTAACGAAGTTATTGAAGAAAGTCACTGTTTTCGACCGATTGTTCCTATGGGAGCTATATGATATAGTCACCCTTAATCAAATTTGGCATAATCATTTATATGTGTCAGTCTTGTTGTGACAGTCGATGCAGACGGTTGTGTTCGCGGAAGACAAATTATTGTGTATTCTCAGTCGAGATAACGGTGAAGTGTCAAACGGAGTAATCAACAACGACAGAGTGAACGAAAACAAAACAAAAACAAAGACTGCACTAAAAGTGCTTTATATCTTGCTTTCTGCTTGTCGGCAGTGGCATGTACCGTTGCTTGGTCTCCAAGGCCAAATAAACTTCAAGCGGTAATTTTGAATTCAAAAGTGTAGCATACCTACAGACTGGACAAAAATTTTAAAAAATTAAAAAAGTGTGGCGTACTTTTTGGCTGAAGTGGCTCCCATAGCCAAAATTAACATGGACTCGCCATCCACGTCAAAGATAGCTTCACTGAAGCTAATAATGCAGAAAACGCAGGTCAAAGGTGCCTTAACGGCCAAACAGGCCAAGGCAAAGAAGAAGTCGCTATCAGCAGGAATAAGCGACAGTGAGGGTGACGATGCTTCGTCTAGTACCGAGCCAGGTGAGATCCGACGCAAGGCCCCTAATCGGAAGTCTAAGCAGTGTCAGGCAACTGCTGACGTTGATAATGTTGCTAGAGTTAACCTTCTCGGCAACAAAAGATTTGCACCACTGTCAGATATTGACGACGACATGGACCAGGTCAAGATGATACCTCAGCTGTGGCACCTGAGAAACGCATCAAGCCACCACCAATTTTCATCTCTGGCGTGGAGAATATCAAGTCTTTGCCCAATGCGATTGTAAGAGCCATTGGCAATAATAATTTTACCTACAAATCTTGAAGGGACGGTCGTATCCGGGTCATGACAGACACCAAGGATAGTTTCTTCAAGTTGAAGGAATTCCTCAAGAACAAAACCATGCTGTACCAGACTTTCCAGCCAAAGGACGAGCGGGCCTACAGAATTGTCATTAAGGGACTACACTTCTCGACTGACCAAGAAGACATCAAGGTGGCCCTGGCCTCTCAAGGACACCACATCAGAGGAATGCAAATAAAAAATGGCATCAGTCGTGGCACAAAGAAGCCCATGTCACTCTTCTTTGCCAATCTGGAACCGACCAGCAATAATCGTGATGTTTTCACCATCAAACGCCTCTGCAGCTGCATTGTTACCATAGAGCTTCCGCTTAAATCCAGAGATGTCCTACAATGCCACCGTTGCCAAGGTTTCGGTCACACAAAAGCCAACTGCGGACTCCGTTTCGCCTGTGTGAAATGTGGAAGCCATGAGCATGCCACTGCTGAGAGCCCCAAGCCTAAGGAGGCCCCCCACGCTGCGCTAATTATAAAGGAGAGGACACTGCCTCCTATAAAAGTTGCAAGGTCTACCAAAAAGCCAAGGAGCACTACCTACCTAAGGCCAAGGTTTCTCCTCGTGCATCAGGCCCCGCACCTCGCGCCCCAGGACTTAGTGCTACCAACGTCATGCCTGGCATCTCTTTTGCCAACGTTCTGAGAGGTCAACAACAACAGCCCCCGCAGCAGGAGCAGCAGCAAGAACAATCACCCAATGCTGACACCAGACTTGATCCAAGAGTGGATCGACTTGAGGCCATGATGATGAAGATGTTCGACCAGTTTGCGGCAATGTCGCAAATGATCATGTCACTTAAGGCGAAACTATGCAATTAAGTCTCCATATACTCATATGGAACGCGAACGGACTGTGCAGAAGCAGGCCAGAGGTTGAACATGTCCTCAAGACCAAACATGTAGACATCCTACTCGTGTCAGAGACACATTTCACTAACATGTCATTCTTTAACATCAACGGCTACGACGTCATTCGCGTCAACCATCCGAATGGAACTGCGCCCGGAGGAGCGGCAGTTATCATTAAAAGAGGTTTGAAATATGTGGAACTACCTGCGTTTCAGGAGCCCTGGGCTCAGTGTGCTAAGGTGAGAGTAATATCCCCGACTAGAGACACCACTGTTGCGGCTATATACTGCCCTCCAAGATACCTGGTTGCTCAGACTCAATTCCAAGAGCTCTTTGACAGCCTAGGTACTCGGTTCGTTGCTGGAGGCGATTTTAATGCCAAACACACGTAGTGGGGATCTCGCATCATGAATCCTAATGGCAGGGCCCTTTATAACTGCATGGTGAACAGCAGGCTTGACTGCCACTCCACTGGAGAGCCAACACACTGGCCTATTGATCCCAATAAGATCCCAGATTTATTGGACTTTGCCATGTCCAAAGGAGTAGACAGACACAGATCTTTGCTCAGATCACTGTGCAGTCAAGCTGCTTATTAACATGCCAGCCAGCACGAATGCAGAAAGAAGCAGACTGTTCAAAAGAAGTATCAACATTCAGTCCTACCAGACATGGCTCCAAAATAACTTGGATCCATCGGTTCAGCTGAACGATGAGGAGGACCTCGACGATGCTGTCGAGCGGCTCAACATCGCAATACGCAACGCGGCCTCGTTTGCCACTCCGCCACCTACTTCTAACACAAGGAACGTTCCACGCAGAGATGCACATCTCTGGAACTCGGAAGTTTCCTCACTGGTCGCTGAGAAGAGACGACTGCGTCGTGTGTGGCAGAACTCTAGGAACCCCAGGGACAAGGCCGCCTTTAACAGAGCGGCAAAGGATCTTAAAAAGCTCTTATACAGTCTCCGTCGAGATTCATAAGAAAGTTTCCTGCAAAACGTCGAGCCTGGATATCAGCAACATAATCTTTGGCGGCTGACAAAAAACATCAAGGGGCCTACCAAGAGGAAGGAGCCTATTAAGAAGGAAGACGGTACCTGGTGCCGCTCAGACAGCGACAGGGCAGCAGCCTTCGCCAACCATTTGTCTGAAGCCTTCACTCCGTTTAATAGGTGCTCACAACTCGAAGCTAGCCAAACGCTAACCAAACTCGCCTCATATCGTCCGATCAGTCTATTGGCAGTATTCTCCAAAATAGTTGAGAGACTATTTTTGCGTAGAATGCGGCCAACACTGGACGAGGCCGGTTTAATCCCCGATCACCAGTTTGGCTTCAGAGAGTGCCATGGCACACCGGAGCAGTGCCACAGGATCACGGGTAAAATACTGGAAGCATTTGAGGAAAAGAAGTACTGCAACGCAGTCTTTCTGGACGTTAAGCAAGCGTTCGATAGGGTTTGGCACACTGGACTGCTGTTTAAGCTGAAGACCGCTCTCCCAGCGCCCTTCTAAATGTGGCTGCGCTCCTATCTTTGCCACAGGATGTTCTATGTGAGATACGGTGATGACACCTCTGAAATCAAGAGCATAAGTTTGAGATATTTTTCTTAGTCTAGTACTTAAGCTAAATCCTGGGGACACTGCTGGCGGCCCTAATCAGTTATTAATGGGTTGGTCATTATAAAATGAAACATTTTTATTTTTGAATTCAAATGAAAATAATAGATCGAAATATTTCGATAGTATCGATATATCGAATTTTTTCATTCAAAACATCGAAAATATCGAATGGGCCCACTATCGATAGTTTGCCAGCTCTAGTTGCTCATTGCAAGACCTTCTCTCAAATCGCCCAAACGCTATGTCTCAACCATGGCAAAATAAGTGTAAGGTAGTCTACTCGGCTGCCAAACTAGCTCTTGTATAATTGTATGAGTGCGTGCACTGGCAAAAGAGCTAGTAAACCCGAAGTCAAAGGCAGCCGAGTAGACTACCTTACGAAAGCACTCGTTTTGCCATGGTCTCAACCATGATACAATTATACAAGGTAGTCCACTCGGCTGCCGAATTCGTTCGGTTTTTGGTCCCTTATTTTCAGTGCGTGCCTGCTTGTCGAACTGAAAGGTTGTGTGCGGACGATTTTTTTAGAGCGTTAACCCTTCAGTGGTCGCAAGAAAAATGTCTTTTTGCAGTTGTTGTCGCAAGCACGTGCTAGGCGTAAAGTCTGTTCATGTACCAAAGTGTATTACAAAAAGAACTTTGTGGGAGCAATCTCTGGGCTGTAGCCTTATTGAGAGCTCCAAAATTTGCGATACGCATTTCAGTGCTTCACAGTGGAAGTCATTTTCAGGCGCAGGGCAGCCACTGAAAAGAAGAAGACTGAATTCGACTGCTGTTCCGCAAAGAGAGGCAGAACCTGAACAAAATTTTGTTAAATTAGGCTACGCTAATTCGAGCACGCAGACAGAGTAAGTTAACTGTGTTAAAAAAAATATGTACCTATATAAAAAATAAATAATTTGTGATTTAGGGACAAAGCGATAGATCGGGCAATTAACATAGAAAACAAGAGCCTGAAAGAAAAAATTAGAGCTTTGGAAACGGAAACGCAGTCCTTACGCCAGCAACTTGATGATTATCAAGATCTGGAGAAGTCTCTGGACAAAATATTTACACGGACCCAAATAAATATTTTAAAGAGTGGAGGAAAAAGGGCAGTTTTTAATGCAGCCGACATGTCTGGAAAATGGACCTTATGGAAAATGAAGATATGCCCGAAGTCGATAAGCTTTGCGTCTTGTGCTTCGATGAGATGAAGGTTGCTGCTGCCTTCGAATATGACAGCTCAGCGGACGTTGTCTTTGAGCCAAGCAACTATGTCCAAGTGGCTATAGTACGTGGCTTAAAGAAAGCGTGGAAGCAACCAGTATTCTTCAACTTCAACGCTGCAATGGACGTAGTTACGCTGCACTCCATTTTAATAAAGCTGCACAAGAAAGGTTTTCCAGTGGTAGCTATTGTCTCAGATTTGGGCCCTGGAAATCAAAGCCTATGGAGACAGCTTGGTATATCAGAGAGTAAGACCTGGTTTAGCCATCCGGCAGATGCGCATTTAAAAGTATTTGTATTTTCCGACACTCCACACCTGGTTAAGTTAATCCGAAACCACTATATCGGCTCTGTATTAAACATCAACGGGAAAAAGTTGACAAAGGCGACAATCCAGCAGACAATTCGGTGCTGTGCTCAGTCCGACGTGTCGATACTTTTTAAGGTTACGGATAGTCACATAAATGTTGAGTCGCTGGCTAAACAGAAAGTTAAATTGGCAACGCAACTTTTCTCCCATACAACCGCCAGTTCCATTAGACGTTGCTATGCGTTGGGGAATACAATAGAGAACCCGTCCGAAACAGCAGATTTCTTTAATCTTGTCAACAATTGGTTCGATGTGTTCAACACAAAACTGTCAACAGCAAATTCCATCGAAACGACGCAGCCTTACGGAAAGCAATTAAAAGTGCAACAAGGCATTTTGGCTGAAATGTCCAAAATTATGGCTACGGATGTTGTTGGCAATCGTAAGCTGCCCTTCCAAAAAGGCATTTTGGTAAGCAATGTATCCCTTGACGGTTTGCATAGCTACTTGGCGGAAAAGTATGGCTTGGAATATATATTAACAAGTCGTCTTAACCAAGACATTTTGGAAAACTTTTTTGGAGCCATGCGGTCGAGAGGTGGACTATTCGATCATCCGACTCCACTGCAGTTTAAGTATAGACTAAGGAAATATATAATAGGTAAAACAAAAATAACCGATTAATATTTCATTAATATTAACAACACTAATTGTCAAATGTTTAGATCTATGTTTTAGCAATGTTTCTATGTTTGTATTGTCCGTATTTTGTGCTGTCCTTAATGTTTCTTTAATTATTATCATTTATTAATAATCTTTAAATATTATTTAGCTAAGAATACAGAGCTGTTGAATGGCAAGCAAGACGATTCTGAGTGGTTTAATATTGACTTTTTTCAAGCGGTAGAAGATAGCGGTAACAAAGAGAACGAGCAAGAAGATGACAGCCTCCAATTTGCTTTTGATGACAGCATAACAGAAGACATAGACGAGTTGACGGAGGATGCGCTCGAATACCTGACTGGTTATGTCATAAAAAAATTTAATTTGCATAATGAGTTAGCCAAAGAGTCGACGTTCACATACGTAGATGAGGTGTCGCATGGAGGACTCCTAAAACCTTCATCGACATTTAAAAACAAAATCAAACAATTAGAACTCATATTTTTAAATATTGTAAAAGATAAATTTACAATAACAGAAAATGTGAAGAAGACATTGTTAAACGCCGCTGAGCAGGTCGATATTAATGTAAATATTAAAAAATTTTATTTTAAAATACGTATATTCTTTAGAATTAAGAGCCTAAACAAAAGATTAGCTGTTAAACAAAAAAAACAAAGAATAATGTCAAATTCAAAACTAATAAAAATTAAATTATAAAAACTACAACTCTTGTCATAACTAAGGAAACTTTTAGGCCCATGCACCATGCGCGGGTTAATCGACGCACTGTGTAGTCGTTTCACTCACACTCACTATACAACGCTCTTTCACTCGCACTTATATTAAGGGACTATGATTTTGCCGAGTGGACTACCTTGTATAATTGTATCATGGTCTCAACAAACAACCGGAACGAAGAGAGCCGAAGTGTTCGCCTCAGAGCGAGACCGCATGTGTATAATTTTTTTCGGTTATGCTCACAAGCAGAGTGCTAGAAAAAAAGCGCTCAAATGTTATTTGCGAGCTCTGATATATACATATGTATGTACATATGCACATGCGTATAAACACTAATTTTTCCCAACATTCGTATAAATCGTTAGCGTTAAAGGATCAGGTCAAACAAAATAACAATCAAGAAGAAATTCATAATATTAACGATAGCGAAAATTTTCAAATAGCAGCCTCAATAACCAACCAGGGTTTATAACCAGAGACAGGCATGGAACCGAACTACCTTATATTTTAATAAAAAACGTGTTTGGCTAACAACTGAATATTCTTGTTGATACAAAATCTGCAGTATCCTTTATTGGCCCTTTATTTGTTCCACCAAAACACCGTATAAGATTAAATGAACCAAAAGTAATAAAAACAATAATAAACTCACGCAAATTAGATTTAGCCTGCACATTGGAGATATTTGATGAGTTCAAACAACACGGAACATTTAATTTTTTGCTATTTAAATTCCACTCATTTTTTGATGGCCTTATTGGCATTAATACATAAGTATATATAGAGACAATTACGAACAAAGGTCGATGTAGATTTTAACTGCTTGTCTGGTATAAAGCAAGATTTTGAGATTTGAAAAACTTTTCAAACTTGAGAAAACAATAGAACTCAAAGTAAATTTAAACTATTCAATAAGAGGGACTAAAACTAGTAGTATAAAAGAGAGCTTACTAGTTACATGTTATTAATTATTATAGAAGATAATAGAATGAAAAAGTTTATCGAAGGATTATCAAATAAATCCAGTTAATATATTTTTTTTTGGTATTATTGGAATTATTCATCTTACCCTCACCCTTGCAAAAAGGGTATATTAATTTTGGTCAGAAGTGTGCAACGCATAAAAGGAAGCATCTCCGACCATATAAAGTATATATATTCTTGATCAGCACGACGAGACGAGTTCAAATAGCCATGTCCGTCCGTTCGTCTGGATCAACGCAAACTCCTCCTAGACCGAAAGAGCTACAGAGCTAAAATTTTGCATGTAGGCTTGTATATACTGCAGGCGTTGTATATCTCGGATGCAGGCGGATCGGATTACTATATCATATAGCTCCCATACAAATGACAAAGTCACGAACAGTGACTTTTCTTAATAACTTCGTTATTTTCTGAGCTATTGTCGTGAAATTTAATATTGGTGAGTTAATTACACATATAAACAACTTTGTCAAATTTGATCAAGATCGTGTGACTATATCATATAGCTCCCATAGGAACGATCTTTCGAAAACAGTGACTTTTGTCAATACCTTCGTTACTTTCGCCGCGATTGCTTTCAAATTAATTATTTGTTAGTTAAATATATCTGTGCCGAATTTGATAAGGATCGGGTAACTATATCATATATCCCATAGGAACGATCAGTGGAAAACAGTGACTTTGATCAATATCTTCGTTATTTCCTATGCTAAGGTTGTAGGCCGTTCTTTCGGAAACATTAGCCTTTTTAGCTTAAACGTTTTTCCACTTTGATGGCTATAGGTAAGGAAAGAGTTACCAAAAATGTTGCAAGGGTATACAAACTTTGACGCGGTCGAAGTTAGCCCCGGCCCTCTGGTTTTTAATTAAATTCGTTAGGGTTATTTTAAATTTTCAAGCTGGACAAATTTACGCCTTACGCCTTTTCATTTTGCTTCAATTCAAACATTATTTACGGAAATCATTTTTCTTTTTGTTTGTTATTTGGTTGATCATAAAACGCTGAAACAGAAATTCCATCAACAAATCAGAGTATCAATTGAGTACCATCACCCCATAGTTCGCAAAAACCTGGTTGATGATTCTTCCTTCGCGCTTTATGACCACCATTAAACTCCGTTTCTCTCACTTTGCTTTTACATTTACTCTATTTACCGTTACTCTTGACTTGAATTATTTAATATAACCTTAAAGTGACTTTAAATTGATTTTATATTTGACTTAATTACATTATTTTTATACCCTTGCAGAGGGTATTATAAAATTGGTCAGATGTTTGTAACGCACAGAAGGAGACGTTTCCGACCCCATAAAGTATATATATTCTCTATTCTATAGTCCGTCTGTCCGTCCGTCCGTCCGTCTGTGCGAATGCGTTTTACTCAGCCGTCTTAAGAGCTATCGGGCTGAAATTTTTTTTCGGGGTTTTTTATTACCCGGGAAAAATAAAGTATGAAAACCATCAGGATCGGACCACTATATCATATAGCTCACGAAGAACTAGAAGAAACATTTTCATAAAAATCGGAGTATGCTATGAAATTTACATATGTGATTGTAAAATAATTGTAAAATAGAGAGTAAAATTGTTTTGTTTGTATATTGATGAATTGAGTTGCAGAAAACAAATTTTGAACATGTAAAATTATTATTACCATATATATGTAAATATGTATATAAACTTCGGCATAGCCGATGTTAGCTTCTTTGATATTTTTTTTTTAAACTTGATTAGGCTTTGAAACAAAATAAGATCAGAAAGGGAAATTAGTTTCACTTAACGATTTAGCACAAAACGAGGCTTTAGGAAAAAAAAATTGTAGAAGTTTTTGAGTTGGTCACATGTATTGCGCTAACTCTGGTGGCAGCGAACAGTATCCAAAATTTGACTAAAAGCCAAGCTTTGTCTGAGTCAGCAACGGCAGAAGATTAGATAAGGCCACTCGCCTTTAAAGCCTTGCTGTACGAAAAAAAATCCGGTCCACCGATGGTTACGACAATTTTCGGGAAATGAGCCACCTTTGGCCGCACCGTAAGCCCCAACACAAAAACGTTGTAGCGCTGCCGGTGTTTAGTTGGCAGTGTCTTCTCAATGTCCAAATGCCAATTCCGGAATAAAACGTTGACCAAAAGTTCGTCTGCACGTACTCCGGGCACCAAAAATAGGTATTTAAAAACTCGCCGGTTTTTACAACAAAAGCTACAAGCAATATTATCCAGCAAATTTAAGGTTTCCAATCTACATATGATATAGTGTAAGATGCAGATGGCGGCGGGGTAAAATTGTTAATTAACCTACATACCTGCTATAATTTAAACCAAATTTTTGGGACACAGCTTTTTTCCACAACTTTTCTCCTCGGTATTAAAATGAAATGAAGCCTAGCAAGAAAAATTAAGCGCGTTGCCACCTCAAAAACGATACATCACTTATTGCTATCCCTATATTATTCTTCAATGGATTGATTAATATACCAATATTATTTATTTATCGATTGATCGCTATTGGAAATGTGGCGCGTAAAGTCGTTAAGTTAATAAAATTTGAAAGTTGAAACTAGCGCACGCTACACAACCTTTCAAAGAGTAATGAACTCCTTGTTTGGGGACAAGCATGGTATATATTGCCTAATATATTTAGTCGACATTATTATATTTTTAAGAAAATAAGAGCGGCAAACTCAAAGATACAAATAGATAAGTCTGAGTTTTTAAGAAAAGAAATTGAGCATTTAGGGAATGTTGTTAGTTCAGATGGCATAAGAACAAACACATCCAAAGTTGAAGTCATAAAGAATTTTCCCTTACCCAGGACGCAAAAACAAATCAAATCCTTCTTGGTTAATGGGTTATTATAAAAAATTCATAAACGATTTTGAAAAAATAACTAAACCCCTAACTTAACAATTAAAAGGAAAAGCTAAAGTTTTTATAGATGAAGAGTTTAAATCAACATTTGAAACTTGCAAGTTTCTTTTATGTAACGACCCCATTTTGATTTATCCTGATTTTACTGAACCGTTCATGTTAACAACGGATGCTAGTGATTTAGCATTGGGGGCAGTATTATCTCAAAGAATCTCTTTTGCGCCACCTTGTATATAAAAAAGGGTCACAGAATGTGATATACATAGGTGAGAGCGAGTCAGTTGGTGCAACCTGTGGAGAAACTATACATTCTGCACAAGAAAATTGGGAACAAGGTGTATTCATTTCTGAAAAACCACTTAATTATTTTTAAAATACATATTATTTTCCAAGAATTCGCTCAATCAAATATTAAAGTAATAGTGCCCTTCAAAAATAAAATAAGCCGTACTATTTTTTGGAGCCCAGTTTCAACGAAGAAGTTATGACAAAACTGTTGAAATCCGTTTTAAAGCCTAATAAAACTTGCGCAATATTTGCAACAGGCACAATATTTAAAATAGTGCAGCAAGTGTATCTATTATTCTTTTTACATGTCTTATAGCATTTAAATAAATGATAGTCAATAAATTGAGGCAATCGCTTGCTAAATTATGGAGGCGAAAGTGAGTGAGGCTATACTTACGTTTAAACAAATTGAATGTTTTTAGCAATTATCGTCTTTGAGAAAATCGAATATATTTAATTTGGGGATTTATATTTAAACGCGGAAGTTTGCGAGGCAAAAATTGTAAACAAATTCAATCATTGTACGTACTACATAAGACTACATACCAAATTTGGTGGCTCTAGCTCTTATAGTCTCCGTGATCTAGGTGTGGACTTACGTGGCAAGATCGTCTAGGCTGTTGATGCTGATCAGGAATAAATATGCTTTATGAGGTCGGAAATGTTTTTTCCTGCCTGTTGTATAAATTTTGACGGTAAGAAACTATCTAACGGGACTATAGCTAAAAGTAGCAATTTACGGCTAAAACAAGCTGTCAAATTTTGAGATAGTGTTGCCAGATGCCAAACTTCGGACACTCAACAAACGAAAATATTGTTGAGTTTACAATATTTCTTGAATTTAAAGAACAATAAGAGTTTAGAATGCAATATTCGGCTACCAGAGCAGCCGAATATTCTTCAATTTTATAATTCAGAGTAAAATATTTGACTGCCAGGGCGGTCAAACAACGCGCCAAATAAAAAATAGCGCTTGCCAACACTGATAGCTTTAGCCGATTTTTTTCACTTTTCAACACTGAAATCTCGAGTAGCTTAAGTAAATATTTACCAAATATTTGGCTGCCAGGGCGGTCAAACAACGCGCCAAATAAAAAATAGCGCTTGCCAACACTGAAATCTAGCTTTAGCCGATTTTTTCACTTTTCAACACTGAAATCTCGAGTAGCTTAAGTAAATATTTACCAAAAATAGTTTTTTTGAAAACTTTTAATTAATATTTTCTTTTCAGGTTATTTTTACACATATGCATATATATTTTACATACATATATTTAATTTTCTACATTTTTCTCACATACATACACTTTGTACATATCCTTATTATACTTGTGGATTATTCTTACTATGTATATACATACATACATACAAATACTTATACATATATTAATACGTATATTATTATAATTCTAATTTTGTTTATAATACGTATATTTTTTTAAGGTTTTTATTTTGCAAGTGCATTTTTCCGATATTTTATTCTAAATATGCCTCATTCTGTTTCTCAGCAGTCGCACAATAGAAGAACAAGGAATAGAATCAATAAAGACACAGTTTCATATGTAGAATCAGAAAGGCAAAGAAATTTAGAATACCAGCAGTCTTAAAGGGCAAATTTTGACGATTCAACTAGAGAAATGAAACAAGCTCTTAACACTTTACGTCGATCCCATCGTAGGCGAAACACAAACGTTATATTGGCTGAACAGACGACCAATACACTAGATCATAAGCTATGACGGTCCAATCCATTAAATAGGCAGATAGAACAGGAAGCCAACACCAGACGCCGATCAAACGTAAGAAGAAACTCAGGTTATAGGCAAATTGAGCAGTCTCAAAATTCGGAACAGCACAGGGTACAACGATCAAACATAGAGCGTAACACATTGGCGCGTCGAAGTGCAAGAATTGCAAACATTCAAGCGAATCGGGACGCTATTGCAAACATTAGCCAGCGGGTTAGTCAGTATAGAAGCGATAGTGAGAATAGAACAGCAGAGAATAGTAGAAATGCGTTACGCAATAGGCAGAACAGTGCGAATACTCCTAGGGATACTAGTAATACAACACGTTGAGCTAATTTACAATTTTTTATGAATAATAATTTAATAGAATAGTAAAATTAGGCCCCAGTCAGATTTGTTATTGTTTTTTTTTTGTTGACCGAGGAGTGCAGCTGTAATAAAGCACGGCACGAATCGCGTGGACAAATTACACAAATAGAAAACACAGACAAACAAAAATCATACTATAGCTATCTATGAACTAAATAGGAAAGGATAGTTTAGTAATAGAAGACTCTGACCAGATTACAGGGAATAGAAGGTTGTAATCAGAGCAGAGGACCCTAAAAGGTTCATGCATGGTATAGTTAGAAGAACAACGACTAAGGGTTAAAGTTATAATAGGATGTCCACTCCGTCTACATGGTACCGACAGATTTACCTGAGCTACTAACTCAAGCGAGTCAATATCACCAATTAGGAGCTTGTGCATAAATACAGCACCAATCATAATTCTTAATTAAGGAAGGAAGGTCAATCAAAAGAAGTCTACTACAATACGAAGGCAAATTGACATTGCGATCCCAGCTTAAGCCACGAAACAAATAGCAAGAACTGCTTTTCTGCTTTCTTTTGACCATCTTTTAACGAAACCCAGAACACTCATGAGTGTGTGAAAGGCCATGGCCTTTGTGCCCGTGGTGGAAATATGGGTGTTAAAATTTAACTCGTGGTCTAAAAGAACCTTCTGTCTTCTATTTGTAAAATATTCTCGAACCCAAGAAAGGAAAAGAGGTGAAAACCCAATGTCGTTCAGTTTAGAAAGTAATAAAGTATGATTAACAGAATCAAAGGCTTTGCTGAAGTCAGTGTATATGACATCAGTTTGTTTAGTATATTTGAACCCCTTGGGGGTTATTTGAATCTGGCCCCGGAGAATAAACAGGTTTAACTAGTTTAAGTTCACTAAGATGAGAACTTTCATCAATCACTGGATTAAAAATACAATTAGCCTTTTTTAAATGATAAGGATACGGACTTGCTCGATATTCCGTTGAGGAATAAGATGTTTTGAAAAAAACTCACAAACATATCGGCAATTGCCTGATCAGTACTCGCTTTCTTATTTTGAAAGGACAAAAAAGATGGGTGCAGAGGTCTTACGTTTAGAATTAACAAAATTATAAAATTGTTTAGGGTCAGAAGAAAACTGAAGCTTACACCGCTGAAGATAATTCTTATAGCATTGTGTATTAAGCATCATGAATTTTGAACGAGCGACCGTATACAGAGCGTCATCTGCTGAACGACGTGTTTTTTGAAACTTTTTATACTATCAAGTCTTCACATTTTTCAAATTGGTTAACTCTCGAACCAGGGAGAGTTGTTAAGGCGCTCCTGCCAACCAAGAGGCACGCAAATATTAAAGAGTGAATTCAGAATGTTATAAAAGAAGCGAACAGCTGAGTTCATATCTCTACAATTGTAAAGATAGGACCAATCGGTAGGTATAATGTTTTTATTAAGGCTGACAAAGTAAGTCTTACGAAAGCACCTAGTTAGAGGTAACAACGAAGTAATGCTGAAAGCAAGGGCAGATCAATTTTTATAGTTCAAATAGCCATGTCCGTCCGTCCGTCTGGATCAACGCAAAATCCTCCTAGACCGTTAAAGCTACAGAGCTGAAATTGCATGTAGGCTTGTATATTCTGCAGGCGTTGTATATCTCGGATTCAGCCGGATCGGATCACTATATCATATGGCTCCCATACAAATGGCAAAGTCACGAACAGTGACTTTTCTCAATAACTTCGTTATTTTCTCAGCTATTGTCTTGAAATTTAAATATGTGTTAATTACACATATAAACGACTATGCCAAATTAATCGTTATTTTCTGAGCTATTGTCGTGAAATTTAATATTGGTGAGTTAATTACACATATAAACATCTTTGCCAAATTTGATCAAGATCGTGTGACTATATCATATAGCTCCCATAGGAACGATCTTTCGAAAACAGTGACTTTTGTCAATACCTTCGTTACTTTCGCCGCGATTGCTTTCAAATTAATTATTTGTTAGTTAAATATATCTGTGCCGAATTTGATAAGGATCGGGTAACTATATCATATATCCCATAGGAACGATCAGTGGAAAACAGTGACTTTAATCAATATCTTGGTTATTTCCTATGCTAAGGTTGTAGGCCGTTCTTTCGCAAACATTAGCCTTTTTAGGTAAAACGTTTTTCCACTTTGATGGCTATAGGTAAGGAAAAAGTTACCAAAAAACTTGCAAGGGTATACAAACTTTGACGCGGTCGAAGTTAGCCCCGGCCCTCTAATTATATTTAATGTAGGATGAAATTTGTCTTCGGGAAGAAAAAATGGGACGATCCTAGAAACATCGCAATAAGAAGAAACCAATACAAAAATAATATCTAACGATTTCCATTAGAATTTAAAACAGGATTGACTTGGGATAAGGATAAGCGTAGAAGGCCATCAATGAAGTCATGTGACATAGAGGGCAGCAACATGGTACATCTGTTGGTGACCATGCTAAAGCGGGTAAATAAAAATGAAGTAAGTAAGTCGTCTCGCCGACTTAGGTACCATACACCAGTAAAGCAAATATTTCAACTTTATTAAACAAATGCATTTTCACATGCTTCATACAAGCATATCTTAGTATCTCGCTCACTCCATCATACGAGCACCCTAGCGCCCCCACCAGCCAACGGCCAACTCCGGCCTTATGGAAAAACGTATTTATGCATAACTCGACTGTTTTTTGTCCGATTTTAATCAAATTTGGTATTTTGCTAGATATTAGTACTAAATTTAAGTTTGCCAAATTTGATTGCATAAAGTAAAAAAATACGGGAGATAATCAAGTTTTTCAAATTACGGGGGCGGAAAAGGGCGTGTAAAAATTTTTATACATACAAAATGTGTGAATTTACTAAGCGAATACATACCAAATATGGTGTCTCTAGCTGGAATATTTTTTGAGATAAACGCTTTTTTTAAATTGCGGGGGCGGAAAGGGGCGTGGCAAAAATTTGAAATAAACTTGATCATTCTACATACTACACGAGTCTACATACCAAATTTGGTGGCTCTAGCTCTTACAGTCTCCGAGATCTAGGTGTTCATACGGACAGACGGACATGGCTAGATCGACTCGGTTGATCCTGATCAAGAATATATATACTTTGTGGGGTCGGAGATGCTTCCTTCTGCCTGTTACATACATTTTGGCGACTTTAATATACCATTTCACCCTATGGGTGTATGGTATAATCACCAAAAACTAAGAGCATGTCTTGACTAGAAACTAAAGAGGAGACAAACTGAATAACCTCTAAATAATTTAAATATACCACCATGTCTGACAATGGTGGAATATAGGAACAAGTAATGAAAGCATTAAAAGATTTAAAATTTACTTTAACACCGACAAACTCAATCTCCTGGGTACTAGAAAATTGAATAATTTCAGATGATAATGCAGCATCAACAGCTATCAGATCGCCATCACCTACGCGAGAAATCCGGTCACGTCTGAAAATAGAAAAGTTTGTGGAAAA
Source organism: Drosophila willistoni (assembly GCF_018902025.1). Lineage (NCBI taxonomy): Eukaryota > Metazoa > Arthropoda > Insecta > Diptera > Drosophilidae > Drosophila > Drosophila willistoni. The sequence goes on along the minus strand of NW_025814110.1, from coordinate 164,417 downwards.
ACCGATGCATCAGCAATATCAGGTTTTAGCCACGTCTCTGTAAAAGCTAGAATGTTATGCTCAAAAGAAAGACTATCTACATAGAGATTAGGAAGTTTAGATTTCAGTCCTCTAACGTTCTGGTAACCCAGGTTAAGGGACGAAGCTAGTTTTTTGACACACCAGCAGATGCTGATGTGGCAGGAATAGTATTAGTTGTTGTTGTTGGCAAGCGAATCGGTTGCCGATTTTTCTTTTTTACAGTATATTCCTTAACTATTATATGTTTTGGCCAAAAATCTTCCCGACATATAATGTCAAAGATATTGGCAGAAACACTAATTTTAATTTTTCCACCGCAATATTCGAGACGTTAACTTTCTTGCGAATATAGGCTATTACATCCTCAGATGTGACAACGGGGTGTAGCCTAGAAACAAATATATGTTTCTTTGGTGGTATGCCAATGAGAGGCCGCGGTCCCGAAGCGTCAGCCGCAGCAGCAACGTTGGACAAGTCACCCACTGCAGCAGTCAACTTGTTCACGGGGCCCTCGACACTTTAAAAACTATCGGCAATTTCCATTGGAATGGGTAAGTGCCCGGACACATCGGTTAATAAAATTGGCGTCGTTTTTAACAGATCATTCCCAGATAATACCGGTAATTCCTTACTAATCGCATTCACAACCGGGCTCTTAAATGATATCAATTGCTGCACATTGGGAGTGGACGGTGCATGAGACCGGTTGGGGACTATAAGAGTCTTGTTTTAAGGGTCTCTGGTTTTCCCATAAACTTAAGGTAAAGTCTCGTTTTAGAAAATAATTATCAGTTTAGCGATTCGATTTTTGAAATTGCTAATCAGTTTCCTCCTACTGATGACAATTTCACTTTCTGTTCCATTTGTTTTGCCCATATTTCAAGAAATACCCTACCCAAATTTGCCATATGACATGGTTTAGATTTCACCACACTTCCAGAAAGTCTATTAGATTTGCCAATTTTAAAGGAGCGGGTCATTTCTCCTCGTCTTCCTTTTATAATAATTAGTGGAACAGCTCACGAGCGTCAAAGCGCAATTAGAGGAGCTGTAGTTAATTTTCCAATTCCAGTCGGTAATACAGTTACCTCGCTTCCACGAGCATTAAATGACACTGAGGATTGAGCTTCACCTTAAAAGACGAATGGAATATGGTCACGATTTCATGGCTGAAACCGTTAGACCCGCTAGAATCAAAAGGGCACAAAATGAGGAACCCGCTCATTCCGCAAATCAAGATCATCCAATTGGGGTAGCCGAGGAGCTCAATCCCGGTGGTCAGGAAACAATGCTAGAAAATATTTAGGTAGATGATGCCGGCATGCAAAGAATAAACATAGCTCCAGGAGAAGGGCAACGGCCCTTGGATACGATATTAGATTCTGATTGTGAAGAATTAGCATTTCCCACTAATTTTGCCGGCACTAAGAGAAGAACTGCAGCAAGTTATGCAACCTTAGTTAGATCAGAGCTTAGGAACGCAGAGAGAAGAGGTTGCAGGACAGATAAATTATTGTTTGATTACAAGAAATTAGAGCTTATAATGATTCGGGATAATACTTCCATATGTTTACGAAAACATAGAGCTCCACGAGCAGTCACAGCGTCTTATGTACTTAGGGGCGATTTTTTTAACAATTTAATTCGACATGATGAAGATTATAGGGTCATAAAGGGTATTAGTACATTTCCAGCTCATTGGGAGGATTAGAAAAAAAAAGTTATGGCAATGATTCGCCAATTCAGACATCCCACTGTATTTATAACTATGTCAGCTGCGGAGTCATAGTGGACTGAGTTACTTGTTATACTTCGAAAAACAGTAGATAGGCATCAGTTTTGTAATTTAATGAAAAAGCTCGGCTCATTAGATCAGATCCAGTTAAATGTGCGAGGTATAGAGAGTTATTAAAAGCTATGAAAAGTCAGGGAGGTATTTGCGGTGAGCACTTTGTAAATAAATTTTATTGGCGTGTTGAGTTTCAACAAAGAGGCTCTCCTTATATTCATGGCATGTTATGGCTGAAAGATGCCCCAATAGTCGACCTAAACAACGAAGCTTCGATACCACTAGTCCTACCCTTCATCGACCGGTTCGTTACCACAGATATAACAAATTCAGAATTAGCTCCCATTTTAGTTTACCAAACACATAGTCACAGTTTTACTTGCCTCGGAAAAGTAAGAGGGCAAGAAATTTGTAGATTTGGGATACCCAATCCTCCAATGCCCCAAACAGAGAGGCCAATTTCCGATGAAGCTGAAAATTGACCTTGTCATCGAGAGAATTTTCAGCGGATTCCAAATTGTTTCAACACTAGTTTTTCTTCTGACATTATTTCCCACTTGAGCAATTTTGAAAACTTTCTGTCACGTGAAAATGTGAACCTCAGTTTTAGGGAATATAAACTTGCACTAGGGTCTAGCCTAAAAAATCAAAATTAATGCTTATAATAAGCATTCTTTCTATGCAGAGGGCCAATATGGACATTCAGTTCATATTGGATTTGTATGCTTGCTGCAGCTATATAGTTAATTATATTAATTAAATAAATCCCAAACAGGCATTTTAAAGCTAATGAGGGAAGCTATTGCTGATGTTGAGAAAGGTAATTTAAGTATTAGGGAATGGTTGCAATATATGGGTCACAAATTTGTGTGCGTCACTAAGATCTCTACTCAGGAAGCTGCCTATTGCTGTTTAGGAATGTCAACGACCAATATAAGCCACAAGGAGAAATTTATTAACACTATTTTACCAGATCTTCGAGTTAAAATGCTTAAATCTAGACAGCAATTGAAAGTTTGCCTCAGGATTAAACTGACATCTTTGTAAAAGGGCTACTTGACCATTATGTAGAAAGGCCAAATATTTTTGAGGATCTCTGTTTAGCCGATTTTGCAGCCAATTATAAATTTAGCATTAGGTCTCACCGAAATACTAGGAATGAGCAAGAAAATAAAGTTTCAGGAGGTAGAATTCCTTTATGTGATAATAGTGGCTATATCACGTTAAGAGGCCATCTGGCCTTGTACAATTAGGTATAGAAAATATAATATTAACACAGATAGGCAGAATTATTTTAGGGATTTAGTTATGTTGTATTTTTCATGGAGGGACGAGCAAATAGAATTAGTTCAGAGAAGTTGTAAGAAGTTTTACAATGAACATGAGGAAATTATTAGAACCGGTTTTAACAAATACAATGTATTAGACAATTTAGAAGACGCCCTTAGAAGATCAATGGAAAACGCAGGTGGAGATTTAGAAGATAATATAGAAGAAATTTGTTAACGGCCTTTTTGGCGCATAAAGGAAAAGAACCAACCGTAGCTTGTATTAATCTCGATAGCGAATTAAACGTGCCATCATCCGAATCCCAGAAAAACCACTTAGTTAAAACCATTCAATTGTTTCCATACTTCGAGGCAAAAGGATTAGGAAAAACCAGCTGGCTGCCACATGAAATCGATGTAGGTGATGCAAAAGCGATCAAGCAACGGCACTGTGCTGTATCTCCGGCCATAGAAAAATTAATGTATCAAGAGATAGATCGTATGCTTGCCTTTCGGATTGTCAAACGCACCGCAAACAATGTCCAAACTTATGGACCGAGTGATACCACCAAGTTTGCGAAATGAAATCTTTATATACTTAGATGACTTAGTAGTGTCGGAGTCCTTTGAGAGACATACTTCAGTATTATCCGAGTTAGCCAATAGACTAATCCTAGCGAGACTTACAATTAATGTGAGAGAGTGAGAGTGTGAGAGAGAGAAGTGCCAATCGCCTTCATGTCACGAAAACTAAATCAGTGTCAAAGGGCTTTTTCCGTAACGGAAAAAGAATGCCTTGCGGCTGTCCTATGTGTAAAAAAATTTCGAGCTTATATTGAGGGTCAAGAATTCTCTATTATTACAGATCACGCGTCACTAAAATGATTAATGACGCAAGTTGACTTAAGTTCTAGATTGGCGTGATGGGCACTTAAACTGCAAGGATTCTCGTTTAAAATAATGCATAGGAAAGGCTCACAAAATATAGTTCCTGACGCTTTATCACGAGTACATACTGATGATATATCAGCTATTACCTTAGCGAATGGTTTCGATCTGTCGTCAGGCGCCTTCGACGGTGACGAGTATAAAGATTTAAAATCTAAGATTCAATTAAATCAATCACAGCTACCCGATGTTAAGGTTATAGACAAATACATTTATCGGCGAACAGAACACGCATCCGATGATCGTGCTGGAAGCTTTGGATTCCCAAATCGTTAGTGCTGGATGTGATAGAACAAAATCGCGAAAATCCCTTAGCGGCGCACAGTGGAATAAAAAAAACACTGGAGCGGATCAGACGCTATTTTTATTGGCCCAACCTAATAGGTGATGTAAAGGAATTTATTGCGAACTGTTCCATTTGTAAGACTACTAAGCATTCGAATACCTATTTGCGTCCCCCAATGGCCAAATCAGAGAAAACTTATAGGGTTTTTCAAAAATTAAACATAGACTTTTTAGGGCCATATCCCAGGAGCAAACTCGGAAACATAGGGATCTTAGTAGTTCTCGATCACTTCACTAAATTTCCGCTTTTAAAAGCTGTTCGAAAATTTACTGCAGATGCTGTTATTACCCATCTGGAAACATTGTTGTTCCATTGTTTTGGCATTCCGGAAATACATAGTTGTAACAGACAACGGACCTCAATTTAAATCCAATTCAAATCAGTTTAATGCACTGCTGGAGAAATATAAAGTTCGACATTCCTTTACCGCAGCGTATGCCCCGCAGGCATACACATAATTTGAGAAGTCGAAACGTGTCCTTTCAACCAGGTCAAGAAGTATACCGACGTAATTTTCAGTTGAGTAATTATGCAAAGGATTTCTTAGCCAAGTTAGCTCCAACGTTTATAAAAGCCAGAGTCCGTCAACGGATTGGGACCAGTTATTACAAATTAGAGGATATGCAAGGGAGAATGATAGGGAAATTCCATGCAAAAGACATTAAACAATAGGGCATCAGTTATTGTTTTCTTTACTCCAAGCGGTATCCCACTTTGTTGTTTAGTAACCCCAAAGTGTGTAACATGCGCTTGTCGTTCAAAATTAAAACAAAAAAAAACAAAAAAAATCAACAGAAAATATTTACTTGTGGAAACAACCCATTTAGCTTGTTTTTGGTACACCAAAGTGTTATCGATAATTTTATGACCTTACGTATTTACGTAAGTCGTCACGTATCGATCGGTGAGATATCGGCTTAAAGCTCAGCCCTAGATTAAAGAATATGAAAGAAAAGATATAAGATAAAGATATAACCCTTTCAAGTGCATCCTTCATAGGATTGCCCGATAAAACCCAGAACTTGGTTCTGGTGTAGTATTTTGTAGTGCCGTGGAGAGAATATCCACGGAGGAAAGAGAACCCAGACTCGATGAATTAACGAACTTTTGAGCGAAGGAAGTTTTAACAGGAGCCTTTCTGTCCTTTTTTTTAGCCGGACTCAGTCCGAAAAAGAGCACGTGGTTTTGTGCAGTGCAGCAGTAAAATAATCCGGATGTGTGCAAGCGTTTAAGAGCACCTTCAAGTTTAATTGCGTCTATGCATTCGAGCGTCTCGGTCTTGCCAATGATTATCGCGAGTATTTAACCAATAGAAAAAAAAAAACAAAACCTTGAAGCAATGAACATTGGCAACACATTGGCATGGCCTAGGGACTTTTGAAGACAATGTTCTTGTAATTTTTAGACATCCTATACTTATAAGGATAAGGATACGAATAATGTTAATGTGCTTAATCAAATACTGGTGCTCCCGAACAAAATCAGAGGCTTCTGACTACCTTAAATCATCTTATCTATTTTTCAATAGCCTCCGCTTCGAAAGATCTTTCGCCGCTGGACTAAAACTGTAAGCCAGACCATAAAAGAAAAATTATTATTTGATTCGGCGTATACGTTTTTAAAGTTTTTAAATATGTTGGACGTTTGTGCCACTGCCTTTATTGTTATCCTTTTCTCTCCCGGCATCAGTTTGATTTGATTCGACTTTTGTAAATTTGATTAAATTTGGGTTTTTGTAATCTAATCTCAAGATAACGAATAAGATAATTATATTAGATAACCGACGTGTTGCATCGGATACATTTCGAAACTGAGGATAAATTCCAAACTTATTATCCGACCAGTATTTAGTTTACGACTTTAAAGTATGATGATGAGCTTAAATAGACAAAAACAAATTCGGTAATCAGTAACCGGTAATTTAGTACTAGTCCTACTTTAGGTATCTCCGCGCATTAACTTCATTAATTTGGAATAATATTAAGTTCGTTTGTTTCCGAAAGAGATATAAAGAATGAATTAAATTAGGAAATGAATCCTGCCTTGGTCATAAGTTTAGAAATTAATAAAATATTGTTCTTTGAAATTAACTCTCTATAAGCGTTAAATCTTGGGAACCATGCAACTGACTGCGAAATAAAAAGAGGCCGTAGGACATATTGGAGGGATCCCCAATTCAGACGTGGCCCGAGGATCATGGTAGGGTGTGCGCTCACATGACAGGCCAATGCCTATTGACCTAGCATGACATAAACCAGCATGTGAACATCTTGATACTACATAGTTTAGCGTGTTCCTGTTTCTGTTTTCCTCAGGCCTTCTTTCTTTCGCCTCTAAACCTATATCGTTATACCTTGGTGTCCTTAAGTACGCGAATTTAAAATTTTATATCTGTATCGAATGTGAGTAACTATAGTTCTGGCTAATCTCTATCGTGTAACCCACTTCCAGCCGACCTGACCCTAGCCGACCCTATCGCGTACGCACGCGGCCAGCACTTTGAACGAACATCTGCTCAACACTCCTTGTGAGATTCAACGTTACATGCTACAAAGGGTATAAATATACAAAAATGCCCAAACCTGCGTCTAAGTTAAAGTTCACAGGAACAAGCTTTCTGCTAACAACTTCAACCCTTACCTCTTTGTATGGAATCAAAAATACGAAATAGAAAAAATGTTTTCAACAAACTTCTTTCGAAATAATAATTATTGATAAAATTTCCTTTATCGTTTCGTTTACTAAGATAATTTAATATGTTCCCATTAGGCCAAATGCCATAACAGCTATTTTTTAGTGCCTTAAGTAACATTCCTTTAAAAATAAAGAAATTTCTTTGAAACGAATAATTAAATAATTTAAGCTTTGTCAAAATATTATTTTTGAGTTGAACTATACAATTTTAATGCTCCCAGTGATAAGAGACGGTTCCGGTCCATCAATATGCTGTCATCAATTTTTCAAGAATCTGATTGAAAGTTTTTCGTAGGCCGTTTTGCCCACATTAAAAAAGCCAATGGGAACTATGATTTCTGACTTCCAATTAACTAGTTTTGCACATTCGATATTTGGGCGCTTCCAACTATTATCGGGGAAATGGATGAAGTGTTAAATGGATGAAAAATTAAAATATTGGTTGTAAGATGTCAAAATTATCGTTCTGTTTGATTAATTTTAGATATCTACACATATATCGCTGCCAGTATTTTTTTGTATCGATTCTTGGTATTAAGTCAGTATGTGGAAAATATCGAGATGTGGCCTAAGGCCACACTGGAAGTGAGCCTTACGTCGATCGATTATTAGAGGAAGGGGCTTCCCCTTCAACTTCCGGTGACGCTTGAACGAGCTAGACGCACCGGCTCACAGTGGGCGATTTGGCTGATCTAGCGTAACTTAATTGATATGTGATAGAATATTGGTGTTTTTTTAATGAAACTGTTTAAATTATAGATATTTAATATTAAATTAACAAATCCAACTGAATAATATTTTATACTATATTTGATATATTTTTTACATCAAATTAATATTTAATTCTTCAATTTTTTCAAAAAGAAGAGCTTTCACCTCCTTATCTAAAATCGTATATTTTTTATGAATTGTGTTGAGCTTCTACGTAAACTACTTATTAAAGGATCCGAGGATATTAATAACATGTTCATTAGGTGGTGCATTGAATTTGTTCTTGAGTTTTTGCTTGTATGCTTCAGTCGAAAGTTTCTAAAATCTTTATTTCTTGCTTCCAAGGCTTCTTCCGACATCATACCAATTGGAAGAGGTACAGCATTTATAATGTCGGCTCTATGAATTAAAATTTTATGAACGGAGCTAGGCATATAAAACCAGGGATATTCTTCAATAAAAATCTTTGCCGTGTCCAAGGCAAACTCACGGAATCGGCTCACATTTATGGCATATCCTGATGCCATAGAACGTAAAATGATTCCAAGATTTTTTATAAGGATTCCATTAACTCCAGTTATTTGAGCAGAAAGATCGTGGTGCTCGAAAAATCTTCTAGCGTTATTGCCACTATTTGTATTTCCTGGTCCCTGCGTTGGAATATCCACCAATAAAGCCATCTCCTTCATAAATTTATTTTGAATTTCGCTTTTCCTTTGATTTACGATGCTTTTGTCTAGTCCGCTAACCTTCCACTTTTTTATTGGGAGTCGATATCCTATGTGTAGAATGCATTCAAAACAGCGAATCCAGGCATGTAATGTCGATAGTCCGTAGTCAAGGAAGTTTTCATTTATTGGCAATTCCAAAATAAAACTCAAATTGTTCATATTTTTCGGTGAATCATTGTCAATTGCAATTTATGTTGAGCTCTAAACATACAAAGACTAGTGGGCTTAATGTTTGAAATTTGTAATTTAATATTTTTGATTTCGTCTCGAATTAATTCCACAGATTCTTTTGCAAACATAATTTTTAGGGGTCTGCAATATCGGGTTGATGATGGCCGTAGTAGTTTTTCCATAGTATCCTGCTCTCGAATTCAATTGTAAAGGCACAATACAAATGGCAAAATTATTTCCATCAACCATTTTGACTTCAGAATCCAAAAAGCTTTGCCGGTATGTTGAATGTCCCGAGCTTCCATCGCATCCCCACTTATAAAATACTGATACATCATTATATTCATCAGCCTTAACGAACACAGAACTAAAAACCTCTGGGTGTGCTTCAACAATTCTTGTTACTGTGTGATCCAACATTTCTTGTAACGCAATTTTAGCACAGCATTCGCTGACTATTATTTTATCTGGATAACATCTTCTTTTAGCGGAGCGTAATATTGTGACATTGTGAGGAACATATATTTGACAATAATGTCCCACACAACAACATGTGAAACCAACGCAATGAAAAACCAAGGATGCATGATGCCCGGCAACATGTTGCCAAAGATCATGCTTCGCAACATGTTGCTGCAATTAACACACGCAACATTTCGCTACGATACAACAAGTTCGATCGGACCACATACGACCAAACCAGTAATTTCGTCACAGCGGGAAGATGCGTGGGAGGCTGTGTGCATATCAAGCAAAGCCAATATCGTCGATCAAGTTCGTGGGGCAAAAGGGGGGTATGTGCAAGCCGAAGAAAGGGGGAATGGGGTATTGGGGAAGCCCTGTCTACGAGGCGAATAACGTATGGATGACGTAGACAAATGGTTTGAGTTAATATCGAAGTAAATTAACTAAATCCAAATTAACAAAAATCGGACCCTGATAAGGTGTCAGCGATCCAAGAATTGCCAGTGCCCAAGTCTATAAAGGTTTTTAGGTCTCACTGGATGGTATCATAAGTTTATAAAAAATTATGCTGGTATTGCCGCACCCATTTCCGACACGCTGAAGCGAAAACGAAAATTCATTTGGTCTGAAGAAGCACAAAATTCATTTGATCGGTTAAAATATTCCCTGTGTACAGCACCTGTACTACATAGCCCTAATTTTAAACGCTCCTTTTTCTATACACTGTGATGCTAGTCATACAGGTGTGGGAGGTGTACCTATGCAAATCGATAACGAAGAAAATGAAGTGCCAATCGCCTTCATGTCACGAAAACTAAATCAGTGTCAAAGGGCTTTTTCCGTAACGGAAAAAGAATGCCTTGCGGCTGTCCTATGTGTAAAAAAATTTCGAGCTTATATTGAGGGTCAAGAATTCTCTATTATTACAGATCACGCGTCACTAAAATGATTAATGACGCAAGTTGACTTAAGTTCTAGATTGGCGTGATGGGCACTTAAACTGCAAGGATTCTCGTTTAAAATAATGCATAGGAAAGGCTCACAAAATATAGTTCCTGACGCTTTATCACGAGTACATACTGATGATATATCAGCTATTACCTTAGCGAATGGTTTCGATCTGTCGTCAGGCGCCTTCGACGGTGACGAGTATAAAGATTTAAAATCTAAGATTCAATTAAATCAATCACAGCTACCCGATGTTAAGGTTATAGACAAATACATTTATCGGCGAACAGAACACGCATCCGATGATCGTGCTGGAAGCTTTGGATTCCCAAATCGTTAGTGCTGGATGTGATAGAACAAAATCGCGAAAATCCCTTAGCGGCGCACAGTGGAATAAAAAAAACACTGGAGCGGATCAGACGCTATTTTTATTGGCCCAACCTAATAGGTGATGTAAAGGAATTTATTGCGAACTGTTCCATTTGTAAGACTACTAAGCATTCGAATACCTATTTGCGTCCCCCAATGGCCAAATCAGAGAAAACTTATAGGGTTTTTCAAAAATTAAACATAGACTTTTTAGGGCCATATCCCAGGAGCAAACTCGGAAACATAGGGATCTTAGTAGTTCTCGATCACTTCACTAAATTTCCGTTTTTAAAAGCTGTTCGAAAATTTACTGCAGATGCTGTTATTACCCATCTGGAAACATTGTTGTTCCATTGTTTTGGCATTCCGGAAATACATAGTTGTAACAGACAACGGACCTCAATTTAAATCCAATTCAAATCAGTTTAATGCACTGCTGGAGAAATATAAAGTTCGACATTCCTTTACCGCAGCGTATGCCCCGCAGGCCCTCGTTAGACTGCGATCAAGGCTGTAGCAAAACAGCATGAACGCAACGAAAAAACACATAATTTGAGAAGTCGAAACGTGTCCTTTCAACTAGGTCAAGAAGTATACCGACGTAATTTTCAGTTGAGTAATTATGCAAAGGATTTCTTAGCCAAGTTAGCTCCAACGTTTATAAAAGCCAGAGTCCGTCAACGGATTGGGACCAGTTATTACAAATTAGAGGATATGCAAGGGAGAATGATAGGGAAATTCCATGCAAAAGACATTAAACAATAGGGCATCAGTTATTGTTTTCTTTACTCCAAGCGGTATCCCACTTTGTTGTTTAGTAACCCCAAAGTGTGTAACATGCGCTTGTCGTTCAAAATTAAAACAAAAAAAAACAAAAAAAATCAACAGAAAATATTTACTTGTGGAAACAACCCATTTAGCTTGTTTTTGGTACACCAAAGTGTTATCGATAATTTTATGACCTTACGTATTTACGTAAGTCGTCACGTATCGATCGGTGAGATATCGGCTTAAAGCTCAGCCCTAGATTAAAGAATATGAAAGAAAAGATATAAGATAAAGATATAACCCTTTCAAGTGCATCCTTCATAGGATTGCCCGATAAAACCCAGAACTTGGTTCTGGTGTAGTATTTTGTAGTGCCGTGGAGAGAATATCCACGGAGGAAAGAGAACCCAGACTCGATGAATTAACGAACTTTTGAGCGAAGGAAGTTTTAACAGGAGCCTTTCTGTCCTTTTTTTTAGCCGGACTCAGTCCGAAAAAGAGCACGTGGTTTTGTGCAGTGCAGCAGTAAAATAATCCGGATGTGTGCAAGCGTTTACGAGCACCTTCAAGTTTAATTGCGTCTATGCATTCGAGCGTCTCGGTCTTGCCAATGATTATCGCGAGTATTTAACCAATAGAAAAAAAAAACAAAACCTTGAAGCAATGAACATTGGCAACACATTGGCATGGCCTAGGGACTTTTGAAGACAATGTTCTTGTAATTTTTAGACATCCTATACTTATAAGGATAAGGATACGAATAATGTTAATGTGCTTAATCAAATACTGGTGCTCCCGAACAAAATCAGAGGCTTCTGACTACCTTAAATCATCTTATCTATTTTTCAATAGCCTCCGCTTCGAAAGATCTTTCGCCGCTGGACTAAAACTGTAAGCCAGACCATAAAAGAAAAATTATTATTTGATTCGGCGTATACGTTTTTAAAGTTTTTAAATATGTTGGACGTTTGTGCCACTGCCTTTATTGTTATCCTTTTCTCTCCCGGCATCAGTTTGATTTGATTCGACTTTTGTAAATTTGATTAAATTTGGGTTTTTGTAATCTAATCTCAAGATAACGAATAAGATAATTATATTAGATAACCGACGTGTTGCATCGGATACATTTCGAAACTGAGGATAAATTCCAAACTTATTATCCGACCAGTATTTAGTTTACGACTTTAAAGTATGATGATGAGCTTAAATAGACAAAAACAAATTCGGTAATCAGTAACCGGTAATTTAGTACTAGTCCTACTTTAGGTATCTCCGCGCATTAACTTCATTAATTTGGAATAATATTAAGTTCGTTTGTTTCCGAAAGAGATATAAAGAATGAATTAAATTAGGGAATGAATCCTGCCTTGGTCATAAGTTTAGAAATTAATAAAATATTGTTCTTTGAAATTAACTCTCTATAAGCGTTAAATCTTGGGAACCATGCAACTGACTGCGAAATAAAAAGAGGCCGTAGGACATATTGGAGGGATCCCCAATTCAGACGTGGCCCGAGGATCATGGTAGGGTGTGCGCTCACATGACAGGCCATTGCCTATTGACCTAGCATGACATAAACCAGCATGTGAACATCTTGATACTACATAGTTTAGCGTGTTCCTGTTTCTGTTTTCCTCAGGCCTTCTTTCTTTCGCCTCTAAACCTATATCGTTATACCTTGGTGTCCTTAAGTACGCGAATTTAAAATTTTATATCTGTATCGAATGTGAGTAACTATAGTTCTGGCTAATCTCTATCGTGTAACCCACTTCCAGCCGACCTGACCCTAGCCGACCCTATCGCGTACGCACGCGGCCAGCACTTTGAACGAACATCTGCTCAACACTCCTTGTGAGATTCAACGTTACATGCTACAAAGGGTATAAATATACAAAAATGCCCAAACCTGCGTCTAAGTTAAAGTTCACAGGAACAAGCTTTCTGCTAACAACTTCAACCCTTACCTCTTTGTATGGAATCAAAAATACGAAATAGAAAAAATGTTTTCAACAAACTTCTTTCGAAATAATAATTATTGATAAAATTTCATTTATCGTTTCGTTTACTAAGATAATTTAATATGTTCCCATTAGGCCAAATGCCATAACAGCTATTTTTTAGTGCCTTAAGTAACATTCCTTTAAAAATAAAGAAATTTCTTTGAAACGAATAATTAAATAATTTAAGCTTTGTCAAAATATTATTTTTGAGTTGAACTATACAATTTTAATGCTCCCAGTGATAAGAGACGGTTCCGGTCCATCAATATGCTGTCATCAATTTTTCAAGAATCTGATTGAAAGTTTTTCGTAGGCCGTTTTGCCCACATTAAAAAAGCCAATGGGAACTATGATTTCTGACTTCCAATTAACTAGTTTTGCACATTCGATATTTGGGCGCTTCCAACTATTATCGGGGAAATGGATGAAGTGTTAAATGGATGAAAAATTAAAATATTGGTTGTAAGATGTCAAAATTATCGTTCTGTTTGATTAATTTTAGATATCTACACATATATCGCTGCCAATATTTTTTTGTATCGATTCTTGGTATTAAGTCAGTATGTGGAAAATATCGAGATGTGGCCTAAGGCCACACTGGAAGTGAGCCTTACGTCGATCGATTATTAGAGGAAGGGGCTTCCCCTTCAACTTCCGGTGACGCTTGAACGAGCTAGACGCACCGGCTCACAGTGGGCGATTTGGCTGATCTAGCGTAACTTAATTGATATGTGATAGAATATTGGTGTTTTTTAATGAAACTGTTTAAATTATAGATATTTAATATTAAATTAACAAATCCAACTGAATAATATTTTATACTATATTTGATATATTTTTTACATCAAATTAATATTTAATTCTTCAATTTTTTCAAAAAGAAGAGCTTTCACCTCCTTATCTAAAATCGTATATTTTTTATGAATTGTGTTGAGCTTCTACGTAAACTACTTATTAAAGGATCCGAGGATATTAATAACATGTTCATTAGGTGGTGCATTGAATTTGTTCTTGAGTTTTTGCGTGTATGCTTCAGTCGAAAGTTTCTAAAATCTTTATTTCTTGCTTCCAAGGCTTCTTCCGACATCATACCAATTGGAAGAGGTACAGCATTTATAATGTCGGCTCCATGAATTAAAATTTTATGAACGGAGCTAGGCATATAAAACCAGGGATATTCTTCAATAAAAATCTTTGCCGTGTCCAAGGCAAACTCACGGAATCGGCTCACATTTATGGCATATCCTGATGCCATAGAACGTAAAATGATTCCAAGATTTTTTATAAGGATTCCATTAACTCCAGTTATTTGAGCAGAAAGATCGTGGTGCTCGAAAAATCTTCTAGCGGTATTGCCACTATTTGTATTTCCTGGTCCCTGCGTTGGAATATCCACCAATAAAGCCATCTCCTTCATAAATTTATTTTGAATTTCGCTTTTCCTTTGATTTACGATGCTTTTGTCTAGTCCGCTAACCTTCCACTTTTTTATTGGGAGTCGATATCCTATGTGTAGAATGCATTCAAAACAGCGAATCCAGGCATGTAATGTCGATAGTCCGTAGTCAAGGAAGTTTTCATTTATTGGCAATTCCAAAATAAAACTCAAATTGTTCATATTTTTCGGTGAAACTTTACAAATTCTGTAATCACGCTAAAGACTTTGCCGTCAATCATTGTCAATTGCAATTTATGTTGAGCTCTAAACATACAAAGACTAGTGGGCTTAATGTTTGAAATTTGTAATTTAATATTTTTGATTTCGTCTCGAAGTAATTCCACAGATTCTTTTGCAAACATAATTTTTAGGGGTCTGCAATATCGGGTTGATGATGGCCGTAGTAGTTTTTCCATAGTATCCTGCTCTCGAATTGCAATTGTAAAGGCACAATACAAATGGCAAAATTATTTCCATCAACCATTTTGACCTCAGAATCCAAAAAGCTTTGCCGATATGTTGAATGTCCCGAGCTTCCATCGCATCCCCACTTATAAAATACTGATACATCATTATATTCATCAGCCTTAACGAACACAGAACTAAAAACCTCTGGGTGTGCTTCAACAATTCTTGTTACTGTGTGATCCAACATTTCTTGTAACGCAATTTTAGCACAGCATTCGCTGACTATTATTTTATCTGGATAACATCTTCTTTTAGCGGAGCGTAATATTGTGACATTGTGAGGAACATATATTTGACAATAATGTCCCACACAACAACATGTGAAACCAACGCAATGAAAAACCAAGGATGCATGATGCCCGGCAACATGTTGCCAAAGATCATGCTTCGCAACATGTTGCTGCAATTAACACACGCAACATTTCGCTACGATACAACAAGTTCGATCGGACCACATACGACCAAACCAGCAATTTCGTCACAGCGGGAAGATGCGTGGGAGGCAGAAAACAGAAAAATCAACGGCTGGAGAGCATACGCACAAGAGAGCGGGCCTCGATGCTCCAATCACAAGAGGGCATGGACCGATTAAGAGAGGGTATGCCTGGAGAGCTGAGAATGCAGCAATACAGTCGCAGCACACCGACACTATGCGTGTGCTAATTGAGAGCGGGTACCGGTGGATGGAGCGCGCTCTATGAGACTGAACAAGCAGAGAGACAAAGAAGAGCCAAAGTGATGGGGAAGCATGTTCAACAGGTGATAGTGAGGGGGGGAGGGGGGGGGGGGGGGGCTGTGTGCATATCAAGCAAAGCCAATATCGTCGATCAAGTTCGTGGGGCAAAGGGGGTATGTGCAAGCCGAAGAAAGGGGGAATGGGGTATTGGGGAAGCCCTGTCTACGAGGCGAATAACGTATGGATGACGTAGACAAATGGTTTGAGTTAATATCGAAGTAAATTAACTAAATCCAAATTAACAAAAATCAATATGATGCTCACATAAAGTAAACGGCCAAATAAACAAAAATCAATATGTTGCTCACATAAAGTAAACGGCCATATAGAAGAGCAACCATGCAAACAAATTCGAGAGAACAAGCCCACAAGGAGAAGGACATGGGAGAAAACAGCGTCGCCTAGCAATGAGAGAGGACATGCGACCAGAGCAGAGAACTAAACTAGAAAAGGATGGAAGCCCGCATAGCAACAGAGGCGCTATTTGGGCAGAGCGGAGGAACAAGGACAGGAATTGAATGGGCGCGCAGCAGCCAGAAAGTGGATGCGACTGCGCAAAGGACTTGTACGGGACTTTCACCACGCATAGCAACAGCGTGGATGAAAGCGATGGGCCGATGGAAAATCACCGGCTGTATAGCGGTATCACACCAAGTGATTCTGGAGGCCCAGGAGGCCTATATAAGGCGAGCAGCAAGTCAGGACATTTATCAAGTCGTCGAGTCGAGATCAAGCAATCAAGTCATCGAGTCCTGATCAGCAAGCGAAACAACAAATATCTTTTGGCCTTACGAGTAACCTTAAGAATATTTGGCGCCTAGCAATCTACAAGTGCGAGCAAGTCATCGAGTTATAAGGCCTTACGAGTAACCTTATAGACTCTTTAAACAACAACAAAATCTAAATACATTTACAACAAGTACACAGTCAATACAAGCATCAACCCGAATCAGTGTAAAATCGTATCTAAACATTTAACCAAAAGTCTGAAGCAGTTATATATATGAATTATTGTGTCGTGATTTATATAAACATTTAACCAAAAGAAACCCAAAACATACAAATAAACTTCAACATACATTTATATATACATAAATTATTGTGTCGTGATTTCAATGGGTCACAAATTAAAATTTGTTGTGCCGAACCTCGCCCTAAAGATTGAAATTATCCTGAAGGACGAAAAAGGATCGTTACAACATGATATGTTGGATAAATGTTAGCATTTCTTGCTTTTGCACCAGCTTGTATTAGTTTATATGTATTTTTTGTGAAGTCGCCATCAATATACAGGGCTAATGCTTCGTCTGAAGTGTATTTTTTAATAATTTGATCAGGTTGAGGATTTTTTTTCATCTGTTTTGCAACTTCCGGATCTGCGCCTACCATTGAAACTACTTGAGATGCACTTCTCTGTCCGGTTTTGTACAAGCTTACCCGTGTAGCTGTCAGAAGTTCCTCGCATGTATTTGCCTTAACGAATCCAGATACTTTGGTGCATTGGCGTATTGCATGGCAATTAGCCATTTTTTTACCACTTTTTGCTAAAATTTTTGAACATATTTAATGAAGCGTTGTACTGGTCTTCTGAAAGTTTGGACCTATCTACTATATTTGAAAAAACAAAGTTGTTGACTGCGGTAACTTTCTGCGAAGGTTTGTTTTCCTTGTGCCATACATAAAACAGAATACGTTTGCGTACCGACATGGTGCCTAATATAATGAGCAGGAGCTTTTTGGAGCAAAGGCTGCTTAATTCAAAATGAGGACGAAACATATTAACACTAGAATACAATTTTGATCCGACCCGATGAGACCCACACTAAGTTTTTGTCTGCAGAAATTCACATTAAGTTACATAAATTCAATTACCATGATGGTTAATTTCTACCACATATAAGTACAAGAACACAAATGCAAAGGTCACAAAACATTTTTTTTAGTAAAATACATACCTTGAATTGTCAATAACTGCAAAAAAATATATAATAATATCAATTTCTGATTTTTGTTCAGACCAAAGCATCAAGTGTAAAAAGCGCGCCAAAGTGTTTTTCAAACAGCTGTTTCAACATACTGCTCGTTTGTGAGCTTACAGCTGATCAAATATATCGAATAAAGCATTCAAATTATCGCCGATATACTAAACAAGGTTTCAGTAATCGGCGGGAAGCATAATTTTGGAGCTTTTAAGACATTGAAAATTTTAATTTAGTTACGCTAGATCGTCGAAATCGCCCACAGCCGCGGCTGCCGAAAAAATAAATCTTTCTATATAAGCGAACTAATAATCGATCGACGTTTCTTATTAGCGTTTTATATCTCACAAGTGGGATAACTACCCGGAAATATACATATTTCTGTGCACGCCACCAATTTTTTATGCTTATTTTAGGTAAAATTGTCCTGACCAGCTCCATAATGGGAATCACTAAAGATGAGATGACTGAAGCGCAGTGCGCAAGCTGCAGTACCTGTGCCGCTGTGCCCGCCTCTGCCGGACCCGCTGCTGCCGCACCCACTGCTGTGCCTGCCGATGTAGTACCTGCTGCCGCCGTGCCCGCGGCTGCTGTGCCCCCCGCTGCTGTTGACATCGAACGAAAACAGCATGAGTTGCTACAGCTGCAGCAGCAGATCCTCAAGCTGCAACACAGTATGGATGAACAACGAGCACCGGAACAGCAGGTCAGTGACCTGAGCGTTATCGAGAGTATGGTTGCTCGATTCTCGGCGGATACCGCATACGACGTCAAGAAATGGCTGAACGATCTGGAGGATGCGTTCGAAATCCTACAGCTATACTAACGTCTATGCCTGGTTGCATGCTGGAGGATACGGCGGCGGTGTTGCTGCACACGGTATTGGTGCACAGCTACGAGGAACTCAAATCAATCCTTCTCCGAGACCACGCTCTGCGTAGCCGGCGCAGGAAGTTTGAGGTTTGCAATAGAGATGCAGGAGATTGCAATGAATGCTCCGATTCCAGAGAACGAGCTTGTCGACCTGATCATCGATGGACTGCGGGACAGCTCTACTAGAGTCGGCATGTTGTACTCAGCTCGCACGGTGGATGAACTAAAGGCCCTACTGGAACGCTACCAGCGCTTCCGTGTACAGGCGGCCGCCTTCAAGCAAAGCGCACGTGTGAAGGTGCAGCCAACACCAACTGCCTTGTCGTCTGGGAACAAATCTTCATGCCCTGCCACGAGTGAGACTAGATGCTTCAACTGCTCGGTATGGGGGCGTTATAAAAACCATTGCCCGAAACCGATCAGACCGCCGAATCCCTGCTTTAAGTGTGGCACAGTGGGCCACATCTATAAAAACTGCCCGTCTCGGATGGGAACTGCCGCCGCCGCTTCTGATGATGTGGGAGATAGATTAAACCATCTACAACTGGTGAGTGTTGCTTCTGTTTGTGATGAAGTGCAAGATAGGAAATTTATAAATATGTTTTCCCTCCTCGATTCGGGCAGCCCGAAGAGTTTTCTCCGTCAATCTGAAGTTTCCCCCAACTGCCGTCTTAGCCCCAGTAGATTGAACTGCCGTGGTTTAGGAAATAATCAACTTCTGTCACTTGGTCAAGTCCAGTGTATTGTTCACCTCCTCAGTACTGAGACAATACATACGTTTGAAGTTTTGCCGGACAAAGCAACCGAACTGCCGATGATTATAGGCAGAGATCTCCTGTACAAAATTAATATGAGACTTTGTAAATTTAAAGAAAAGAAATATGAAAAAGAAGTTATGGTACTTATGAATAAACCTACTGAATGTATATACGAATAAGAAAATCACTGCTGTTCTGAAGTCATTTGATATATTGGGGAAAGATATAGCGGTACTGCCGCACGATAAGAATGAGATTGTATCTGCCGAATTGTTGTCTGATTCTCCCCTTCTAGAAACTTCTGCTGTACCTCCGGAAACACTGAATGATGCACTTATGGCTATAAATGCCATTGAGGTCCCTGCTGTCAATGAGTCAGAATTTGATATAGAGCCCACTTTACGGGAAGAGCAAGCCGTAGACTTAAAGTCTATTATTTCCACTGCATATGTACAGGTTTCCCCAGATTTAGTTAAGCCCGTGAATTATACGAACGCATCGAGGTGCGTGGGATCTGTGATGATCTCTTGAAAGCTAGCATTATTCGCCATAGTAGTTCCCCTTACGTTGCCGTTGGACATCACCCTAAGAAAGTGTGTGGATTACCGCCCGTTGAACAAAATTACTGTTCGGGATCATTTGCGTCGAACATCTGGGTAGTAAATCGCTCTTCCCTGTCTTGGACTTGATTCCACCATGTGAAAATGCATCCAAATTCAATTAAATATACTGCCTTTGTAACCCCTGATGACCAGTTTGAATAGGTATGCATGCCCTTCGGACTCTGTAATGGCCCTTTCGTGTTCGCTAGATTCGTTTATTTTGTCCTTAAGAAATTTATCAACCGTGGTCAACTGGTGATATACATGGATGATATCCTGGTCGCATCGCATGACTTTGAAATCCATCTTGAGGTACTAAAGGAAATACTGTATACGTTAAGAGTCAACGTGCTATGCCTTAAGCTGAACAAATGCCGTTTTGCGTATAGAGAACTAGAGTACTGGGGTTACTTAGCCAACTGGTTTTGGAGCAGTGCTCCTCCAAAAAGAAACCGACAGTAAGCTTCACCCAGTGCTCTACTTTTCTAACATGACATTCCGATCGCCAAGCGAACACTCTATCGGCACAGCCACCGGGACACATACGAAGCCGATGCCAATATTTCTTTATATTCTTTCCAATTCGCATTGTCGCTGTTTTGTCGAAAATTAAAAATTTTGGTCGAGCAAGCTATTGAAATGCGATGTTGTACAACTTCACGTCACACACACACTACGAAGCCGGAGCATGTACCGACGAGTGTACACATACATAGACAGAACGAAATCACAAGCGACATAGGCCTGCCTTCGTCGTTCTGTAGTCTGTGCTAGACCTAAATTATTTTCGTAGCTGCTTGGCCCTCTCCCCACTTTACGCTCTCATTGAGAGTACGAGCGTTCGGGTTTTCCCGAAGTTCTCTGGGGTTCCATGACTAGGCTAGCGTTTGCAATCAAAAAATCATGAGTTTGTCCCATCTATGTGTTCTATGGTTAGTGTTTTAATACTAGGAACTGTTCGGAAATTCGGAAGTCGACGAAAGCAGCAGTCGGAAAAATAGTCGCAGCAGACTACTTGATTCTTAATTTTTGACCTACTTTGATTTTACCTATACATACTAAATGACTAATTGATAATTTACATGTATTAAGTAAATTACATGAGTATTGAGTACTTTCATGTGTATGTATGTATAGGTAAAATCAAAGTAGGCCAAAAATTAAACTAAACCAAAACTTCCGAATTTGGCCAATAGCAACAGTCGGAACGGTTCCTAGTATTAAAATGTATAACTTGGCTGTTGCTATCGAAGCAATCTGTTTCGGGTTTTTGCTATTGCTGCTGCTGTCGGGTTTTTTGCTTTCGGATTTTTGCTGTTTGCTGCTGCTGTCAAAAGTTTCTATTTCGGTTATTTGCTGCTGCTTTTGCTGTCAGATTTTCTGATTTCGGTTTTTTGCTGTTGCTTTTGCTTCGACTGTTCATAGTTTCCGAAGCAGAAGCAAAAGCACACAGCAAAACTGTTGACAGTTTTCGCAGTTTTCAAACCCTGGTTTTTTTCATATGCCAAAGAAGGTTTTTTTGTGTTTTGATGTTTTAAATTAGTATTAGGAACATGAATTTTCAAAATGAAATAAAAATTTTTGTTTAAACTTAAATATTTTTCAAGTTATTTATAAAGAAATTTGAATGTATGGGTGTCCGAATAAATGTTGTGCTGACTGTATGTAGGCATATATGTATGTATGTGCATACATCTCTTCAGTACCAAATTGTCGCCGCTGACAATGTCGCCCAATCGTCCAAGCCACCGACGTCGACAGAGAAAAATTCTGCCGGCGCTTTTCATGCTGAGGTTAGCCGACGGCACCCGAACGAAATAATCATCGAAACCCAATCGGCTGCCGAAAAAAATCTTAGGAAAAAAAATTTTTCTCAATCGAAAAGAATAATTTTTGTTACGATGATTTTTGTATACCCTATTTAGCTATGAACGAAAATAAACGTGATAGCCCTTAAATTCTTTATATACAAAAAATTTATGTTCTAAGATAATTTATTTTTTAATTACACATTGATTATTTAATCAATGAATTGGTACATTTTATAGATACATTTCATATTATCTTGACATACAGCTTTCCATTGCCGGTTGTGCCTATTTATACTCTGCGTTTTCGTCACGCGACAAAGCGGAAAACGGAAAGCAACAACAACAAAGTAATACAACATTGTTTGTGTTGCTAAGCGGCATTTTCGTAAATCTGTGATTTGTTGTTGTTGTTTCCCTTTCGGATTTCTGCGCGCGTCGCTTTGCCTTTTTCGTTTCTCTGTGCATTTGCGATTAACTTTCGTGCGAGCAGCTACAGTGGCTCACAGCTTATTTCGTGCAGGGGTGTAGTAAAACTTAACCAGTGTGTACCTCTTAAACTATTGAAGATATCAAAAAATTTAAATGCAGTTCCATTTAGTGATCATTTATACTATATTTAGTTACTTTATTGTTTTTGTTACTTTTAAAATAACTTTTAAAAATTAAAAAAATTAACATCAGTGGCTTTTTCTATGTCACAGCTTATTTCGTGCAATGCATTTAACCGTAAAAATTATTCTAAACAAATTTAACTAGTATTTGGTGTGTGTCCCATTTTGTTTAATGACCTCTTCAATGCGTGTTTCCATCAAGGAAACCAACTTTTTTGGGACTTCAGTAGATATTTTTCCCCACTCTTCCATTAGTGCATTTTTAAGGTAATTTTGATTGGAAATTGACCTTTTCCGGATGGTCATGTCAAATTTTTTCAAACTGGACTGACCACATGTGGGCAATCTCAGCTCAACCAGGACTTCACAATGCCGGATTTGTGTCTTAGGTCATTGTCTTAATAAAATCGGAATCGGCCCTCTAGACCTAATTTCTCTCCACTTTGAAGTAAATTCTCCTTTAAAACTGATAGATACATATGTCTGTCCATTGTTACTTCGATCAAAACCAGGATTTCAACTCCCGAAGCCGCCATGCATGCTTAAACCATGACACATCCACCGCCATGCTTCATAGTGGGTCTTAAGTTCTTATTTTGAAGCTCGGTATTTGGTTGGCGCCAAACATATTGCATGCCATCCGACCCAAAGATATTGAATTTTGATTCATCGGCGTAGATTACTTCGTTCCAGAAAGAAATCTGGCCGGAAACATGATCCTTTGCAAAGTTAAGACGACACTTCTGATTTTTCGCATTTATGAATAGCTTTTTTCGTGCAACCCGGCCATTAGAATCCTGATCCCGTAACACACGACGAACTGTCTCTGCCGAACATTGTTTCCCTAGTTCTTTCTCAACATCCGATGCCAATTTTGGTGCCGATAATTTTGGATTGGCTTTAATTTTTCGCACAATAAGTCTCTCCTCGGCGTCGGTGAAAATTTTGTTCGGTGCTTTTCGGCCTTTATCTGTACCCGATTTTCTCGAACAAAGCGTACTGTACTGGGACTCAACTGAACGGATTCGGCAATATTTCGCTGTGATTTACCATTTTTGAAATGAGTTAGGACTAATTCCCGCATCTCAACAGTTGTACGTGGACACATTTTTGTAATTCCCAATTATACTCAAGATCCATTATATCGAAAAAAAACCTGAATAAACATGTATTTTATAGATAGAACCTAAAACCGTGACAAAAATACCGAAATTTTGGCAATAAAGTCATTATAAGTGCAGTGCACGAAATAAGCTGTGACATAGAAAGTCACTGATGTTAATTTTTATACCCTTGCAAAAAAGGTATATTCATTTTGGTCAAAAGTGTGCAACGCATAGAAGGAAGCATCTCCGACCATATAAAGTATATATATTCTTGATCAGCACGACGAGACGAGTTCAAATAGCCAAGTCCGTCCGTCCGTCTGGACAACGCAAATCCCTCCTAGACCGTAAGAGCTACAGAGCTAAAATTTTGCATGTAGGCTTGTATATACTGCAGGCGTTGTATATCTCGGATTCAGCCTGATCGGATCCATACTCCCATACATATGACAAAGTCACGAACAGTGACTTTTCTCAATAACTTCGTTGTTTTCTGAGCTATTGTCGTGAAATTTAATATTGGTGAGTTAATTACACATATAAACGACTATGCCAAATTTGATCAAGATCGAGTGACTATATTATATAGCTCCCATAGGAACGATCTTTCGAAAACAGTGACTTTTGTCAATAACTTCGTTACTTTTGACGCGATTGCTTTCAAATTAAACATTTGTTAGTTTTATATATCTGTTAATGACTGTGCCAAATTTGACAAGGATATAAAATGTAATTTTTATTAATTTTGGTCAGAAGTTTGCAAAGCATATACATTGCGCGTCATGTTAGCGCCCCTCTTACACTCACTGTAAAATTTCCAAACCCTTTGGAATAATTGACTCAAATTTATTGCAATATAATTTATTGGATTATCTTGAAAATAGACAAATTTGAATATTGTAAATCATGAAATTAATTTATTATAATTTTTCTATGAAAAGAAGGAATTGAAAATTCGTTTATCAGGTTAGCGCCATCAGAGATACACTAATGATGAAAATAATAGGTAGGTAAGTTTTATAAATGCGTCTTTAGAATTAGGGACTGTTGAAAGTGCTCAAGAAAGTGGCAAGTTTTAGGAAGCCAGCGAATTTATGTCAGTGGAGGAAGAAACTGTGGCCACTGTAGGAGATATGATAAGTAGCATAGAAGCACAAGCAAACGTTGTTGATGGCTTAAATGCACAATTGAAAATTTGGTATTTAAAACATAAACCAAAACGAAGCTGTGCAATTGAATTAGTGAATATTTTGAATTCACATAATTTAAACATAAAGCCCTTCTATAAGTTCAATCGCTCCGACAAGCCTAACATTGCTACAATAGGAGGCGGCACCTATTTACATATAGGCTTGTCGAAGCAATTAAATAAACTTTCTATTTTGTGCAAGATTCGCAATGTATTAAGCATCGATATTAATGTCAACGGACTTCCGTTGTTTAAAAGTTAGTGTGCGCAATTGTGGCCCATACTTATTTGTTTAAATAATATTTATAAATGTCCTGTTTTGCCTATCGGAGTATTTATGGGTCACAATAAGCCATTTAACCCTGATGAGTTTTTGTCCAAATTCACACTGGAGTTGTCCGAGATTATTTAAAATTAACCATTGGAAATAAAAAAGTTCACTTAGAACTTCGCGGTATTGTGTGTGATGCTCCTGCAAGAGCATTTGTTACTGACACGCCTGGTCATACTTCCAGTCACGGTTGTAGCAAATGCATTCAGGTGTCACGAAAAGTTGACACTTTTTTGACATTTAGCACTAAGAGTGCTGAATTTATCTCAGATGAAGACTTTCGCAATAGAAAGTATCCGTCGCATCATCAAGCCGAGTATTCCAACATTCAGGCTCCATTTGATCTGCAATTGGTGTTTTAATGATAACCCAAATACCACACGACCAACGCTGAGGATGAAATATAAACAATTTTCAACCGCCGAAAACGTGGGTCATTAGAATAAGTATTTTTAAGAACAATTGTCGCCTAGAGTCTAAGAGTTCATTTATATACACAACACTTTTGTATTCAACGGATGAAGATTAGGTTATTTTCCTTCTCCCGGAATCCCTATTCAATGAATGATGACCAGTATTACGAGTTTTTGTTGCTGCACTGTGCTTACAGGTTGCTTTGCTCCCAAAAGCAAAGACAGAGTAATGTGGAAACTTCTCAACAAATGTTAAACTTATACGAGTTTTTGTTGCTGCACTGTGCTTACAGGTTGCTTTGCTCCCAAAAGCAAAGACAGAGTAATGTGGAAACTTCTCAACAAATGTAAAACTTATTTGTTGAGAATTTTCCACTTGTTTTAGGGGAAAACAGTGTTTCGTACAATGTTCACAGCTTACTCCACTTAAAAGAGACTGTTGAGCAAATCGGTGATCCGATTTCTGGCTCTTCATACTCTTTCGAAAACTATTTGCAAGCTCTTAAGAGATTTGTCCGAAAACCAACGCAAATTTTACCACATATTTTTAGGAAAATTCTAGAAGATAATTAAATTGTGGGGGAGGAGGAAGAAATAGAGTTTGTTGAAAATTGTTTAAAAGTAAAGGGATGCACACTTAGTAATATAAGGCCAGATAATTTTTGTTTTATTGGAGAAAGCATCCCTTTTAAGGTAGTTTCTTTCACAGAGCAGCTTGGTGAAATATTTATTGTAGGGAGTAGATTTGCACAGATAACAAGTTTTTATAATGAGCCTATAAGCTCAAGCAGTGTAGGAATATATTTCCCTAATTTGGAAATGGCATCAATTTTGGAAAAGTTCTCTGTGTCCGATTTTGTGACAAAAGCGGTAGCCATGCCGTACAAGGGGGGTCTAGTAGTTGTTCCCTTGCTGCATGTGTAGGAAGTTCGAAATGGGGAAATGGAGGTGTTTAGTCCGTAGGCATTAGTATGAATATCTTTTGAAGATTCACCTACCATGCACTATGGTCCCAAAGTCGTTTTTTTTTACATAAATTAATAGCTAAAGAACTGAGAAAGATTTTTTTGTCTGGTTTTTTGCATTCGATTATATAAAAACTGTAGAAACTTGGACTAGGAAAAGTGGGCGTGGCACAGCCCTCAATTTTTTTATTTTGAGAACAATCTGTATCAAATTTGGGGTTTTTGAGAGATAACTTACTTATCTGATTTATTTAGTAAGATTTAACAATACTATTACATCTGACTTACTTAAATTAATAGGAGTTTCAAATAAAATAAGTTGTAAGAATCAGAACCTTAATTTTTAATGTTAAGTTTTAATTCAAAAAAATCCGCATCCACATCAACTGAGTATTCGATGTAAATATCGGATTGATCTGAGTCAGATCCATCCAAATCTATTTCTCCTAAATCAGATTCGTCATTCAGGTTTTGGCGCTCACTGATACTAAGAGCTGGTACTTCCAATAGTGCCAGTACATCTGCAGGAATAGGTTTCTTTGTATTTTTTTGTTTCCTTTCGGCCAGGCATAAGCTTGATATTAATGGATCGCTAGTGTCCATAGCTCTGTGGAAAACGTCCTGCATATTATTTAGCCTACTATTTTTTCTGGCGTGGATTCTCCTGTCCTGCTTATATAGCTTGTTCAGTGCCTCCGATGCATTTTCACCCATGCAACCTACAGAAAGAGCGGATTCGGTAATAATTTTGGGTCCGTGAATTAATACTTTATGGACTGTGGGTGTCATGGGGTACCAAGGATATTTTTCCATAAAAATGCGTGCGGTCTGCTTACAATAAACTTCAAACTTATCAATATTAATCGAAAACTCGCTTGAAATAGCGTTCAAAATAGTGTGGAGTCTATGAAGAAGATTGGCATCTAAATTTAATATTGACGATAGTATTTTGGTATCTGCAAAGGCTCTTCTCGCTGTATTACCGTCGTTTGAATTTCCACTTCCATTTTGCTTTGGCTTGTCAACGTGTAATCCAAGTTCGGACCAAAATCTGCCTTGAATTTCCCGTTTGCGTATGAGCATTAAATCTTTGTCTTGAGAGCCTCTAACTTGCCATTTTTTTAGCTCAATCCTGTACGATTAATTAAGTACGAACTCTAAAAAACGAATCCATGCATGCAAGGGACTTACACCATAATGAAGAGATTCAGGCTTAGAATTGAAAGTTTCCGAACTCATGTCTGATATTGACATGTCCACATATTGGACAGGTTTAAAACCTTACCATCAATCAAGGTCATGTAAAGTTCATATTTTATAGTGAAATTACGAAAACAAAATGGCACTAAGTTTTGAACTTGATTGTCTAAGTCATCTTTTTCCTTTAAAATATGTTCAGTGGTTTCCTTTGTAAACTGAATTTTAACAGGTCTGCAAAATCTGATAGACTGCGGTGTGCGGTTAATCCAAAGAATCTGATTTAAATCGTTTACCAGCTTTAACGGAATAAGTGTTGTGACAAAGAGGCTTTGGTCTACGTTATCCGATGCAGTACTTTGAAAATTCTGCTTGTACGTACTTTGCCCTGTAGAACCGTCAAAACCATAGGTTGAAATCAACGTTAATTCCGAGTTTGAATTAAACATTTCCATGACTTCATTTTGCAGTGTCATTATTCGTTTTACTGTGTGATCTAAAATATCCTGTAATGGAACGACTGCAATAGTTTCAGAAATGGAAATGTTTTCAGGTCTACATTTTTCCTTTGCTTCAATAAGGTGCTTATAGATCGGGTAAATGTCGCAATTACGACTTTTATTCTGCAGCCTGATGTTTATGTATGTGCTCTTGGTTTATCCATTTTCCAGTAAAAACGCCAAAGCTTCATCAGGACTCAACGGAATAGGATCCTTGGAAAAATACTTATTTCTTATTTGAGTTGCGTTGCCTTTCGATGCTTTCATTAAAACAAACGATAAATCGCTGCATTTGCCTTTTTTTGCTGATACTGACGCCGCTTGAACAAGTAAAGATGTGTTGAGGTTTTCCTTCTCAGATAGCTCACCCGCATATTTCCTTTTTAACCGTTCATTTCCGTCATAATAAGAAACGCGTGGACGTCCTACGCATTTTTGTGTTGTTTTTAGCTCATTATTTCCAACTATAATTAACATTTATTATGAACATAAAATTTTTATATCTTGGATCCGTTTTGACCCGATCTGCCATGTTATTGCATTTTGCAAAGCATTTATTTGCGTAGGCTGCGAAATTCTTCGATTTTTTTTTATTTCTTCTTTTTTTTCCAAAAGTGATCCATTGAACTTTTTTATTATGAAGTCAAAAACTGACGTTGCTTTGCGCTTGTTGTGTAGCCACACGTCAAGCAGTTCTGCATGCCCGAACTCAAAGATGCCTAGGGAAATTCGTGATTGTATGGAACCGGGTGGATTTGGGTAAAAGTGATTAGTGTTTTATATAGACAAGACATTGACAAACATGATTTGATTAATGCTTACAACAATCCACGACAATCCACTAACTTTTACTTCACGAAGCAAAAAGTTTTTTAGGTTACGGACGCTAAAAACAACACTGCATAAAACACATAAAATAAAGGACAAAACACATATAAACAAGAAAATACATAGACAATCGAGTAAAAGAAACCTGGAGCTACATTTTCCATTGTAATTTTTATATACTGGACTATTACTTTTGATGATACAAAGCAAAACGGAAGATCACTAAATTGTACTTTCTTCAAGCCACGTGCGCAGAGAATCAAAAGCAAACTTTCAGGGCTTGAGAAAACTTTCAAGGCTGCTCTATTTATTTGATACTTTAATTTCTTTGGTTTGTGGGGTGTACTCAATTGGAAAAATTTTTTTTTTTTTATAAATCAAGATTTTTTTTTTCATAATTAATGTAAAAAAAAACGACTTTGGGACCATAGTGCCATGGTTCGATAAACCAAAAAAAAAAAAAAATAAAGGGAATGGGGGGAACAGAAATAAATTTCAATAATAATTTTTTTTACACCACCCAAAAAAATCACGAGGAACTCTTTCGAGTCGGTCTCGCGGAGTAAGTATTTGTATAATTGCACAATCCAATTTTACATCATAATTATAATTAATTTCAGAAGCAGATGCTAGTTCGCAAACAGAGAAGGAGCCAAATGGCCAAGCGGCGATAATGGCGGAGCTCGCCATTCTGAAGGAAGCGTTGGCGGCACAGACGGCGCTAATCCGCCATATGGCAATGGGAAAAAAACAGCGAGATGCGCCGGGTTTGCTTCCCGTTTGAGTCGGTCTTGGAGATTGTAGATTTGGAGGAGCAGATTACGCCGGAGAGGAGAAAAGATTATGTAAGTATATTGATACTAAAATGAAAGTAGTGAATTTTAATGTTTCTTTTATTTTTACAGACCTCCTCCTCGGCCAAGCGGCTTTGCAGAAGTCGATTAAAAAAGTCGCGGGGACAAGCGACATGTCCGATTATTCAATCAATGAATCGGTACCTTTTGTAGTACATATCATGTTGACATACAGGTTTGATTTGCCGGCTGTGCATATTATACTCTGCGTTTTTGGCACGCGACAAAGCGGAAAGCAATAACTGACAAAGTAACTCAACATTGTTGTTGTTGCTAAGCGGCATTTTCGTTCGTCTGTGCCATGATGAAATAACATAAGGTGGTCTCGTCGGAAGCCGAAGCTTACCGAAGTATACACTTAACTTCAATGCACGTTTACTCACTCACATCACCGTCTCGCTCACCCTCAATAGACACTCAGAATACTATTCCTTTCACTCGCATTTATTGCAAGCATACGTTAAGTGTATGTCTCTTGCCGACGGGACCACCTTATGTTATTTCAGGGGTAGGCACAAAGAGAGCCAGCTCAAACTGTCAATGTATGCGTGCGCTTGCTTGTGTACGTAAGCTGCTTTACACTGCGCAAATCGTATGTGAAGAAACGAATAAAAAAATTAAACTGCAAGTGAAAAAGAATAATTCCGACCTAATTGTTGTTCAGAAACTATATGCGAAGGAGATCTTCTAAATAGCTATCAGTAAGACTATTTCGAATTGAATCTTTAATTAATTTCATTGTCGAAAATGTGGATTCGCTTATATTGTAATATACTTTTTACCCTATTGGGACAAAATATAAATAATGGCAAAATATTTTTAAAGTTGCCATGTAAGAAAGTGAAGCATTAATTTTTCTGCGTGTAGCTGCGTAACAAAGCGACATAGTACTGCTTTCGTCAAAGGTCTGTGTGACACTAGCTGTTTTTTTACGCTCTCAACTTGTACTTCGTGCTCACATCGGCATGCACACAGACGGCCACACGAGCAATTGCCTAGCAATAGTGCCCGCACGGGCTATGGGCGCCCACCTCTAACAGTTATTTCATCATGGTCTGTGCTTTGTTGTTCTTTTTACTCTTTCGGATTTCTGCGCGCGTCGCTTTGCTCTTTTCGTTTCTCTGCGCATTTGCGAGTAACTCTCGTGCGAGCAGCTTGTTTACAATTAGTGGCAGTTTTTTGTGATATCAAAAATTATTAAATTTAAGTGTTTTCAAAAGTAAAAAAAAGGTAAGTGTTATTTAAATATCCATATATGTATGTATAAATATACAAATTTTATATTTTCCTTTATTTTCTATAGAAATTTTAAATATTTTAAAAAATGTTATAATATTTTTCTTTATTTTCTATAAAAATTTTAAATATTTTAAACAATTTAATAATTATTATTAAAGTATAGGATATAGTTATTAACTATCAACCTAACTCTATTTTACAAGCACTGGCAAAAATTTTTATAATATTTTCCTTTATTTTCTATAGAAATTTTAAATATTTTAAAAAAATTTTACAATTATATAATTTTTGAAAAAAATTATTAAAAAAAGAAGCAACGAGGTGCGCCGGGTGTGCTTTCCTTTGGAGTCGGTGTTGGAGATTGTCGATTTGGTGGAGCAGATTACGCCGGAGAGGAGCAAAAATTATGTAAGTATATTGATACTAAAAAGAAAGTAGTGAATTTAAACGTTTCTTTTATTTTTACAGACCTCCCAAGTGTCTGCCCTCCTCGGCCAAGCGGCTATACAAAAATCGATCAAAAAAGTTTTGTCCGACGGTGTTATTGAAAGCCACAATATGGACGGCAGGAACGGGAAGTTTGAATATAATACTGGGTACGTACAAGTTTCCTTCATTGCTAATAATATTTTAAATTTTTTTTTTCCAGAGGCAGTTCAAACGATACTTCCAGGGCAGCCAGCGGAAGGAGCGCTCTGGAGTGCACTGGCTAAAAACCGGCCAAAACCCGGAAACTCAAACAAGAGGCCTAATTTATAATTTATTTTAAAATTAGTATTAAAAACAAAATATAACACAGATTATTATTCCCAAAATAATTTAAAAAAAAAAAAACAAAAAAAATTAAATTAAACTGGAGCGACAACTGTCGCTAGGTTGTCGTTCCGGTCTTGAAAGCTAGGACATTTAACATTGCAATGTCGCCGCAATTTTAATGGGAGTGTCGCTAGATTGTCCCCGGGGACAAGCGACATATCCCCGGCGACTGGTACTGAAGAGATATGTGTATGTACACTCACATATGTATGTGCAGGTGATATACAGCTGTGTTCACGAAAATAGCAGTGCAGTAGATGCTAACAAAGATTCCAACATTTTTCACATATTCCTTTTGAAAGTTTCAGTTTTTTGATTTTGTTTTAGTAAAATGGAATATAGAGATAGGAAATACAAAAAAGTGCATTTAATTGCACTATTTTTTATTGCATTGTGCGTGCTTTTGCGATGTTGCACACTAATTTCCCTGTTCACAAGAATAGCAGAGTCACGTTTAGTTGCGAAAAAAGTCAATAAAAAGTTTCTAAATGCGTCAATAGTAAGTTGAATTTATTAGATAAAAGTGATTTGTATAGTATACACTAATTAAATGCTATAATTTTCATGTTAGTAGATAGAGGCACGCATTGCTCTAGTGAGAAGAGGGAGTGGATCCAAAACTTTAGGAAACAAGGTAAAACCTATAAAGAAATCCAAAATTTAGTTGGATGTTAGGCAAAGATGGTCTCTAATGCCCTTAATTACCAATTGTAATCCGAAAAATGTGGCGAAAAACGTGCAACAACGGCCTCAGATGACCGGCGCATTGCTCGATACAGCAGATGCAATCTTTTTGCTTCATTAAATGTAATCAAACAAGATCTAAACTTGTCAGTAAGCGATGTCACTGTTCGGCGGCGACTCCTAGAACAAAAGTTGAGAGCGCGAAGTCCAAGGAAAGTCCCATTGTTGACTTCGAAGCATGTCAAAGCACGTTTGGATTTCGCCAAAACCCATATGAATTGGCCCATTACAAAGTGGCGTAATATTCTCTGGACAGATGAGAGTAAAATAGTCTTGTTTGGTGTATCAGGGTCTAGACAGTATGTACTTCGCCCCGAAAATACGGAATACCACCCAAACCATTCGCTAAAGACAGTTAAGCATGGCAGCTTAAAAATCATGATTTGGGCCTGTTTTTCATATACCGGAGTTGGTCCAATCCATAAGATTGAAGGCATTATGGATCGAAATGTCTATGTCAACATAATGAAAAACGTTATGCTTCCATGTGCTAAATGGAATATGCCCATTATATAGACGTACCAGCAAGATAACGATCCAAAACACACGAGCAATCTCGCTAAGGACTGGTTTGAATCAGAAGGGGTCGACGTAATGCCATGGCCAGCTCAGTCGCCGGACTTGAACCCCATTGAAAACTTGTGGGGAGACATTAGGCGAAGCGTCTCCAAAAAAAAAATCGTCCAATAAAGCTTAACTTTGGGAAGTTATCCAAAAAGCATGGCAGCAGATCCCAGTTAAGCGTTTCCAGGACTTGGTGGACTCAATGCAGCGCCGGTGCCAAGCCGTTATGGCCAATAAGGGATTTACATCCAACAATAAGTATATATTAAATCATACTATTGAAAAATTATCTGAACTTGAAATTTCACATAATTTGGACTAGACATATTTTAATACTTAGCTGACACTGCTATTTTTATGAACAGCACAAAAAGTTCCTTTTTCACTACCTTGCTGATTACTGAAACAGGGGGAGTTTTTGTTCAACCCAAAATGGTATTAATTTTGTGATACTTAAATATAAATTGTAAATTTATAAAAGATTGGTGCATTTACGGTCTTTTTAATATAATTGATCAACTTTGAAGTCAAAGCTCAAGGGCACTGCTATTTTCGCGAAGACAGCTGTATACATTTTATTAAAAACCAGAGGTCCGGGGCTAACTTCGACCGCGTCAAAGTTTGTATACCCTTGCAACATTTTTGGTAACTCTTTCCTTACCTTTAGCAATCAAAGTGGAAAAACGTTTTAGCTACAAAGGCTAATGCTTGCGAAAGAATGGGCTACAATCTTAGCATAGGAAATAACGAAGTTATTGGACAAAGTCACTATTTTCCACCGATCGTTCCTAGGGGAGCTATATGATATATTTACCCGATCCTTATCAAATTTGGCACAGTCAATAACAGATATATTAAACTAACAAATGTTTAATTTGAAAGCAATCGCGTCAAAAGTAACGAAGTTATTGACAAAAGTCACTGTTTTCGAAAGATCGTTCCTATGGGAGCTATATGATATAGTCACCCGATCTTGATCAAATTTGGCATAGTAGTTTATATGTGTAATGAACTCACCAATATTAAATTTCACGACAGTAGCTCAGAAAATAACGAAGTTATTGAGAAAAGTCACTGTTCGTGACTTTGTCATTTGTATGGGAGCTATATGATATAGTGATCCGATCAGGCTGAATCCGAGATATACAACGCCTGCAGTATATACAAGCCTACATGCAAAATTTCAACTCTGTAGCTCTTACGGTCTAGGAGGAGTTTGCGTTGATCCAGACGGACGGACGGACATGGCTATTTAAACTCGTCTCGTCGTGCTGATCAAGAATATATATACTTTATATGGTCGGAGATGCTTCTTTCTATGCGTTGCACACTTCTGACCAAAATTAATATACCCTTTTGCAAGGGTATAAAAAGGGGGAAAAAATACGACATGGCTGTGATTTGAACCACATTGAAAAAAATGGCTGGGCGAATTGCCATTGAACGATATTCGCCGGCAAACGGTACCTCACATGTAGGCATCTTTCTCGAAAACGCTACGAGGAGTTTTGAATAAAATAACCTGCACTTATTCTAGAAAGTCATCCCGAAATCGTGGCATTCAATTTTCATTGAGCCGTTACTTCATAGTATCGTTTTTGCCCAACAAAATCAACTCATTTTTATACCCTTGCAGAGAGTATTATAAATTTGGTCAGATGTTTGTAACGCACAGAAGGAGACGATTCCGACTCCATAAAGTATATATATTCTTGATCAGCATGAGAAGCTGAGTTGATATAGCCGTCTTTCCGTCCGTCTGTGCGTATGCATTTTACTTAGCCATCTGAACAGCTATCGGGATGAAATTTTTTGAGGGGCTTTTTATTATCCGGCAAAAAAAAATAAAGTATGAAAATTGTCCGGATCGGACCACTATATCATGTAGCTCTAGAAGAAACATTTTCATAAAAATTGGAGTATCCCCATGAAATTTACCAATAAGATAGTATTGGATATAAAACCTTAGATCCCAAAATTTGAATCTGATCGGATAAATATAGTAATAATGTTTTGTTTGTGTATTGATGAATTAAGTTGTAGGGAAACAAATTTCAAAAAGTTAAAATATTATTGCCAAGGACTGCAAGGGTATATGTATAAACTTCGGCATAGCCGAAGTTAGCTTCTTTAATATTTTTTATCATATTTATTTTTCATATGCACATATGTACATATATAAGTACTTTTACATACTTAAGTAATTTTTTGTAATCAAATTTATGTACATACATGTGAGTTGAGTGGGCTTACTCAACTAAGTTTATTTATTAATTTGATTTAAAGTAGTTTGGAAAAGTTACTAATAATTAAGTCTTAATCGGCTGCTTCGGTTCGCTCGCTTTTTCTCTCACTGCTGTCTGCTGTACCCTGCAACTTCAACTCTTGCTCTCTCGTGTTCTTCTCTTCTGCTGTCTGCTGTACTCTCTGTTGCTCTGCTGCTAAACTCTGCTGTTAACGATCATCTGTCCGCTTGCTGCTGTTAAGCCTCTGTAACTCTCCATCGTACCTTACATTCGCCATTCCTGATCATTCATCTGTCCCAGATGATAAATCGTCTTCGTTGTCCTTAATATAGCGCCACATTTTCATATAGTCGCAACTGGTAGAAGTATTTGTAGGCCCTTCGACATCAGCTGCTTTCCTTACGTCGTATCTACCATTCCTCTTTACTTGCGTCACCTCATAAGGCCCTAAATATTCGCTGGACAGTTTTTTTCCTGCGACAAACTGCGTCCTGCGTATGGCGACTAAGTCTCCAACCTGATATCCGGCCTCTGGCTTTCTTTTACTGTCAAAGTGCTTCTTATAAGACTTCTGCGCTTGTATAATTTCAGCTTTCGCGTCCTGCCTCATTAGTTGGCGTTCTTCATCAAAGCGTTGGTACATCTCTTCTTTAAGTAGCTGTATTAAACGGTCTGCTGGTTTGTTGTTCATCTTCACACCAAACATGAGCTCGAACGGCGATTTTTTTGTCGTTGTATGCGTCTGAGAATTTACAGCTCTCTGTACTTCTGGAACTGCCTTAAACCACTTGGTTGGATCGCTTTCGGAAATCTTTGCAATAACCGACAAAATTGTTCGATTTACTCTCTCCACCTGTCCATTTCCACGAGGAACTCCCGTTGTGGTCCATACATGCTCTATGCCATTCGTTCTCATATGCTCCGCAAACAAGTTGGCCGTAAATGCTGAGCCTCTGTCGGAAACTATACGCACAGGATTTCCGAAGATTTGTGACCATATATCTATTTTTTTAGCGCTTCCTCGCAGCTTGTAGTTTTGGTCGGAAACAGCCAAATAAACTTTGTAAAAGCATCAACCATCGCCAAGATGTATTTATACTGCTTCGTAGTGGCGTCCATGGGGCCTAAGTGGTCAATATGCAACGTATGAAGTGGTTGGTCTCCTTTATCAACATAATTTAGGAAACCCTCTTTCTTGCCCAGTTTTTTGTTAAAAATTATACATTTTACACAGTTATTTACAATCTGCTGAACCTTTTGTTCGAGATGGGAAATCCAATAAGATTGATACACAGCATGAAGGGTTTTTTGCACGGCGAAGTGACCAACATTATGAGCGTCCATAATCACCTCCTTTTCCATCTGCTTCGGAACAACAAGGAGATCGTTACCGTTTTCTTCCCTGTAAAGAAGTCCACCTTTCATCTTGTATCCCTCAAATGGACGGCTGCCTAAAATCTCCACAATGGCTTTAATAGTATCATCTTTAGCTTGTGCTGCTTTTATACGTGCTGTAATCTCCAGAGAAGCCACCATTATACAAGGATTGCGACTTAGGCAGTCAACATGCTTTAGCCTTTCCCCTGGTCGATGTTCTACTTCGTAGTCAAAGTCTTGAAGATATATTATCCACTGTGTTACTGATCTCGGTACATCCACCTTCTTCAGCGTTTGTTTGAATGCAGAGCAATCCGTTACCAACTTAAATGGCAAGCCCAGCAGGTAGTGCCTGAATTTCTTTACTGCTAAATATACGGCCTTCGCTTCAAGAATATAACTGTGTTGCCGTGACTCTGATTCAGACGATTTTTGGCTCCAGAAGTGAACTGGATGCAGTTTGCCTTCTGACCATTGCAAGAGTGCCGCTCCGTATCCATCCTTTGATGCATCCGTATGTAACTCAGTCTTAGCTCCTCTGACGTATAGCTTCAGCACAGGCTCTGTAGTCAATGCATTCTTGAGTAATTGAAATGCTTTCATCTGAGAATCGCCCATTTTGAAGCTAACATTCTTCCGCAAAAGGTCGGTTAATGGGCGTGCGATTTGGGAATAATTTAAGATAAATTTCCTGAAAAATCCAGTTAATCCCAAAAATCCTTGCACTGCCCTGACGTTTTTTGGCATCGAAAACCTGCTGACGGCCGCCGTTTTTTCTTGTCCAGGCCACACAATTCCATTTTCTATGTTGTGACCCAAGAAGTATATCTTAGTCTGCATAAAGTGACATTTCCGCCATTTAATCTTCAATCCAAATGATCCAGCCTTCTCCAAAACGCGTGACATTTTGTCAAAGCACTCTTGTGGAGTCTCAGCGTGAATAATTATGTCGTCCATATATAAATCGAGAACATCATTGTTTACCAACTCTTGAAATATATGATTTACATAGCGAATAAAAACAGCTGGCGAATTGCGGAATCCGAACGGGGCTCTGTTGAATTCGTACAGACCCGTTTTCGTGATAAAAGCAGTGTATTTTTTACTCTCCTCTTCAATGGGGACATGGAAGAAGCCGTTCTCCAAATCCATCACCGTAAACAACTTGGCGTTCTGCAATTTATCCAGCACATCATCGATCACCGGAACAGGAAAACAGTCCTTTAAGACCATTAGGTTCAGCTTACGAAAATCAACGCAGATACGCCGCGTACCATCCTTCTTGTTTACTAGTACCAGGCGACTAGCGTAGTTCGATGAAGACGGACGTATGATTCCGGCTGCTAACCATTCATCGATCTGCTTCTCTACATCGATTTCTTCAGCAATTGCCAATCGGCTTGGAGACTGGCGAAAAGGAGTTATTTCTCCATCGGGAACTATTCTTAGCTTGACAGGTACTTCTGCTACAGCTTCTGCCAACTTGTAGTTCTGAATCAGCCGTTTAACATCTTTTGCATACTGTGGAGGAACATCGATTTCATCATTTGCATTACTAATGTTGAAAATACTTATCTGGTTTATCTCCTCACAAGTTTTCTCCCCCTGCGGAAAAGAAAACTTGTATCCCCCTGCCGATGATGAAAGATCGAATTTAGATATGAAATCAAATCCGAGCAGCGCGTCGTATTGAATGTCTCTATCCGCAATAACAACAAATTTGTGCGAAGTCGTCTCTTGATCAACGATAACCTCTGCTTCAAAGCATCCAACTGGGCGTGTCATATTGTTTCCCAGACCTCGCAGCCTCGAAGTCCATTTCTTCATCATGACGCCTGGAATATTGTTGAATACCGACTTGGTCACCAGGGATACATCGGCTCCCGTATCCACCAAGCACTCCACATCGACTCCATTGACAGCTATCCTCTTCACACGTGTAGCATCACGAACAACCTGAATGTCTGCAGCTGAACCAGGACAATTTTTCGCCATATGTCCCTCTTTATTGCACCGAAAGCATTTCGTTGCAGCATCGCAATCTTTACGAAAATGCTCAACGGATCCACAATTAAAGCAGTGCTTCTGCTTATTTGGGACATAAGGCGATCTCTTCTGATTCGTCTCGTTGGCCAAAAAAGGTCTCGCCGATCTTTCGGCAACGCGCTCATACACAGCATACTGCTCCTGAAGCTCTTGAAAGGATTTGCAACCATAGAGAGTATATCTAAAGTCGCTTTTCAACTGCAAGCCGTCGACAATGTAGCGGATTACGGACTGCACATCAACGTCACCAACCGCTGCCAGCTTTCTCATCTGAAGAAGATACTCGTGAAATGACTCCTGATTGTGCTTTTTCCGATCCCGTAGCTCTGCGTGAATCTCGGCGCTGCATTTGCTTCGTTGACCAAATTCATTCTCCAGCGTCATCCGTAGCTCCGAATATTGGCACACATGTATGGCCTCCAAAAACAGCTTTGCCATTTTGGTCATTTTGGCACGTGCTTGTACATACATCTGCTTTATATTTAGGCCATATGCCTCAGCATTTAATTCGAAATTCCGAAACCAATGTTTTACCGGAATTGTTTCGCCATCAAAATCAGGGATGATTTTCTCAAAGCTTTCCGCTGCGATTGTACCACTGTTTCTATTCTGCTCGTCTGCTCCCACTTTCAAAGCGAGCAACTGCACCAGTTCCTGCAGAATTTTGGTGTTATCAGCCATGGCCTGAATTCCAGTAGCACTAACTTCGCCTCCAGATGCAACTTCATCCAGCTTCAACACGCCACCCGCTTCGTCTGCCATTCTCTGAACTGCCTCCTTTGCTTTCGATCTGGTGTAGTATGGTTGCCTCACTGTCACTATTGGTATTCTAGAACGCTTTGTTTGTACTTCCGTCCCTCTCATCAGCGTCACTCATCAAATTCGCGGCAAAACTTTATTAGTAGTTCTGTTGTCTTCCTCTCTCCAGAGCGCTGTGTTTGTAGTGCCGTCCCTCTCAGCAGCGTCACTCAGCAAATTCGCGGCAAAATTTTTGAGACTCCTCTGGCCAAATTTGAGACACCTCCGGACAACTCCAAATAACTTGCACTTTCCAAATTAGGACGAGCCCCCAAATGTGAGTTGAGTGGGCTTACTCAACTAAGTTTATTTATTAATTTGATTTAAAGTAGTTTGGAAAAGTTACAAATAATTAAGTCTTAATCGGCTGCTTCGGTTCGCTCGCTTTTTCTCTCACTGCTGTCTGCTGTACCCTGCAACTTCAACTCTTGCTCTCTCGTGTTCTTCTCTTCTGCTGTCTGCTGTACTCTCTGTTGCTCTGCTGCTAAACTCTGCTGTTAACGATCATCTGTCCGCTTGCTGCTGTTAAGCCTCTGTAACTCTCCATCGTACCTTACATTCGGCCATTCCTGATCATTCATCTGTCCCAGATGATAAATCGTCTTCGTTGTCCTTAATATAGCGCCACATTTTCATATAGTCGCAACTGGTAGAAGTATTTGTAGGCCCTTCGACATCAGCTGCTTTCCTTACGTCGTATCTACCATTCCTCTTTACTTGCGTCACCTCATAAGGCCCTAAATATTCGCTGGACAGTTTTTTTCCTGCGACAAACTGCGTCCTGCGTATGGCGACTAAGTCTCCAACCTGATATCCGGCCTCTGGCTTTCTTTTACTGTCAAAGTGCTTCTTATAAGACTTCTGCGCTTGTATAATTTCAGCTTTCGCGTCCTGCCTCATTAGTTGGCGTTCTTCATCAAAGCGTTGGTACATCTCTTCTTTAAGTAGCTGTATTAAACGGTCTGCTGGTTTGTTGTTCATCTTCACACCAAACATGAGCTCGAACGGCGATTTTTTTGTCGTTGTATGCGTCTGAGAATTTACAGCTCTCTGTACTTCTGGAACTGCCTTAAACCACTTGGTTGGATCGCTTTCGGAAATCTTTGCAATAACCGACAAAATTGTTCGATTTACTCTCTCCACCTGTCCATTTCCACGAGGAACTCCCGTTGTGGTCCATACATGCTCTATGCCATTCGTTCTCATATGCTCCGCAAACAAGTTGGCCGTAAATGCTGAGCCTCTGTCGGAAACTATACGCACAGGATTTCCGAAGATTTGTGACCATATATCTATTTTTTTTAGCGCTTCCTCGCAGCTTGTAGTTTTGGTCGGAAACAGCCAAATAAACTTTGTAAAAGCATCAACCATCGCCAAGATGTATTTATACTGCTTCGTAGTGGCGTCCATGGGGCCTAAGTGGTCAATATGCAACGTATGAAGTGGTTGGTCTCCTTTATCAACATAATTTAGGAAACCCTCTTTCTTGCCCAGTTTTTTGTTAAAAATTATACATTTTACACAGTTATTTACAATCTGCTGAACCTTTTGTTCGAGATGGGAAATCCAATAAGATTGATACACAGCATGAAGGGTTTTTTGCACGGCGAAGTGACCAACATTATGAGCGTCCATAATCACCTCCTTTTCCATCTGCTTCGGAACAACAAGGAGATCGTTACCGTTTTCTTCCCTGTAAAGAAGTCCACCTTTCATCTTGTATCCCTCAAATGGACGGCTGCCTAAAATCTCCACAATGGCTTTAATAGTATCATCTTTAGCTTGTGCTGCTTTTATACGTGCTGTAATCTCCAGAGAAGCCACCATTATACAAGGATTGCGACTTAGGCAGTCAACATGCTTTAGCCTTTCCCCTGGTCGATGTTCTACTTCGTAGTCAAAGTCTTGAAGATATATTATCCACTGTGTTACTGATCTCGGTACATCCACCTTCTTCAGCGTTTGTTTGAATGCAGAGCAATCCGTTACCAACTTAAATGGCAAGCCCAGCAGGTAGTGCCTGAATTTCTTTACTGCTAAATATACGGCCTTCGCTTCAAGAATATAACTGTGTTGCCGTGACTCTGATTCAGACGATTTTTGGCTCCAGAAGTGAACTGGATGCAGTTTGCCTTCTGACCATTGCAAGAGTGCCGCTCCGTATCCATCCTTTGATGCATCCGTATGTAACTCAGTCTTAGCTCCTCTGACGTATAGCTTCAGCACAGGCTCTGTAGTCAATGCATTCTTGAGTAATTGAAATGCTTTCATCTGAGAATCGCCCATTTTGAAGCTAACATTCTTCCGCAAAAGGTCGGTTAATGGGCGTGCGATTTGGGAATAATTTAAGATAAATTTCCTGAAAAATCCAGTTAATCCCAAAAATCCTTGCACTGCCCTGACGTTTTTTGGCATCGAAAACCTGCTGACGGCCGCCGTTTTTTCTTGTCCAGGCCACACAATTCCATTTTCTATGTTGTGACCCAAGAAGTATATCTTAGTCTGCATAAAGTGACATTTCCGCCATTTAATCTTCAATCCAAATGATCCAGCCTTCTCCAAAACGCGTGACATTTTGTCAAAGCACTCTTGTGGAGTCTCAGCGTGAATAATTATGTCGTCCATATATAAATCGAGAACATCATTGTTTACCAACTCTTGAAATATATGATTTACATAGCGAATAAAAACAGCTGGCGAATTGCGGAATCCGAACGGGGCTCTGTTGAATTCGTACAGACCCGTTTTCGTGATAAAAGCAGTGTATTTTTTACTCTCCTCTTCAATGGGGACATGGAAGAAGCCGTTCTCCAAATCCATCACCGTAAACAACTTGGCGTTCTGCAATTTATCCAGCACATCATCGATCACCGGAACAGGAAAACAGTCCTTTAAGACCATTAGGTTCAGCTTACGAAAATCAACGCAGATACGCCGCGTACCATCCTTCTTGTTTACTAGTACCAGGCGACTAGCGTAGTTCGATGAAGACGGACGTATGATTCCGGCTGCTAACCATTCATCGATCTGCTTCTCTACATCGATTTCTTCAGCAATTGCCAATCGGCTTGGAGACTGGCGAAAAGGAGTTATTTCTCCATCGGGAACTATTCTTAGCTTGACAGGTACTTCTGCTACAGCTTCTGCCAACTTGTAGTTCTGAATCAGCCGTTTAACATCTTTTGCATACTGTGGAGGAACATCGATTTCATCATTTGCATTACTAATGTTGAAAATACTTATCTGGTTTATCTCCTCACAAGTTTTCTCCCCCTGCGGAAAAGAAAACTTGTATCCCCCTGCCGATGATGAAAGATCGAATTTAGATATGAAATCAAATCCGAGCAGCGCGTCGTATTGAATGTCTCTATCCGCAATAACAACAAATTTGTGCGAAGTCGTCTCTTGATCAACGATAACCTCTGCTTCAAAGCATCCAACTGGGCGTGTCATATTGTTTCCCAGACCTCGCAGCCTCGAAGTCCATTTCTTCATCATGACGCCTGGAATATTGTTGAATACCGACTTGGTCACCAGGGATACATCGGCTCCCGTATCCACCAAGCACTCCACATCGACTCCATTGACAGCTATCCTCTTCACACGTGTAGCATCACGAACAACCTGAATGTCTGCAGCTGAACCAGGACAATTTTTCGCCATATGTCCCTCTTTATTGCACCGAAAGCATTTCGTTGCAGCATCGCAATCTTTACGAAAATGCTCAACGGATCCACAATTAAAGCAGTGCTTCTGCTTATTTGGGACATAAGGCGATCTCTTCTGATTCGTCTCGTTGGCCAAAAAAGGTCTCGCCGATCTTTCGGCAACGCGCTCATACACAGCATACTGCTCCTGAAGCTCTTGAAAGGATTTGCAACCATAGAGAGTATATCTAAAGTCGCTTTTCAACTGCAAGCCGTCGACAATGTAGCGGATTACGGACTGCACATCAACGTCACCAACCGCTGCCAGCTTTCTCATCTGAAGAAGATACTCGTGAAATGACTCCTGATTGTGCTTTTTCCGATCCCGTAGCTCTGCGTGAATCTCGGCGCTGCATTTGCTTCGTTGACCAAATTCATTCTCCAGCGTCATCCGTAGCTCCGAATATTGGCACACATGTATGGCCTCCAAAAACAGCTTTGCCGTTTTGGTCATTTTGGCACGTGCTTGTACATACATCTGCTTTATATTTAGGCCATATGCCTCAGCATTTAATTCGAAATTCCGAAACCAATGTTTTACCGGAATTGTTTCGCCATCAAAATCAGGGATGATTTTCTCAAAGCTTTCCGCTGCGATTGTACCACTGTTTCTATTCTGCTCGTCTGCTCCCACTTTCAAAGCGAGCAACTGCACCAGTTCCTGCAGAATTTTGGTGTTATCAGCCATGGCCTGAAT
This sequence comes from Drosophila willistoni, assembly GCF_018902025.1. Taxonomy (NCBI): domain Eukaryota; kingdom Metazoa; phylum Arthropoda; class Insecta; order Diptera; family Drosophilidae; genus Drosophila; species Drosophila willistoni. Next base: position 120,295 of record NW_025814110.1, on the reverse strand, counting down.
TCCAGTAGCACTAACTTCGCCTCCAGATGCAACTTCATCCAGCTTCAACACGCCACCCGCTTCGTCTGCCATTCTCTGAACTGCCTCCTTTGCTTTCGATCTGGTGTAGTATGGTTGCCTCACTGTCACTATTGGTATTCTAGAACGCTTTGTTTGTACTTCCGTCCCTCTCATCAGCGTCACTCATCAAATTCGCGGCAAAACTTTATTAGTAGTTCTGTTGTCTTCCTCTCTCCAGAGCGCTGTGTTTGTAGTGCCGTCCCTCTCAGCAGCGTCACTCAGCAAATTCGCGGCAAAATTTTTGAGACTCCTCTGGCCAAATTTGAGACACCTCCGGACAACTCCAAATAACTTGCACTTTCCAAATTAGGACGAGCCCCCAAATGTGAGTTGAGTGGGCTTACTCAACTAAGTTTATTTATTAATTTGATTTAAAGTAGTTTGGAAAAGTTACAAATAATTAAGTCTTAATCGGCTGCTTCGGTTCGCTCGCTTTTTCTCTCACTGCTGTCTGCTGTACCCTGCAACTTCAACTCTTGCTCTCTCGTGTTCTTCTCTTCTGCTGTCTGCTGTACTCTCTGTTGCTCTGCTGCTAAACTCTGCTGTTAACGATCATCTGTCCGCTTGCTGCTGTTAAGCCTCTGTAACTCTCCATCGTACCTTACATACATACATATTCCTTTTGATTTCCTTTGGTTTTTCTAATTTTTTTATGACTTTTGGATAATAGACCGAAAAGTGCCTGTTCATAATTATAGTATTCCACCACTACTATAAATATAAAAAAAATAAAAAAAACGATTCATTTAATTTGGGAATGATTTTTTGAGTTCTCTTCACTTAATACACTCTAGTACTTTGTTGTATAGCCCTTATTTTTAATAACGGCATCGCATCGGCGGGGCATCGAGTCGATGAGGTCCTGACAACGCTTCAGGGGGATTTGCGTCTTTAACCCGCTTGACGACTCCCCATAAGTTCTCGATCGGGTTAAGGTCTGGGGACTGAGGTGGCCAGCACAGCGGCCAGGTGGTAGCACAGCGTCGATATTTTCCGAAGCAAACCATCCTTGGCGAGCTTGCTGGTATACTTCGGATCGTTATCTTGTTGGAATGTCCATTTTATCGGCATTTCCCAACTAGCATACACACGTCTATCTATTATGCCGTTAATCATATGGATAGGGCCCACGCCGTTGTAGGAAAAGCATGCCCATATCATAATGCTGAGGCCACCATGCTTAACCGTTTTTTTTTTTGGTGTACCTAGGGTTATACTCAGTGTTTGGTGGACGTCTGCCTAGACCCTGTTCCTGTTTTTTGCAGTGGATCGCATTAAATATCATTGTGGGTGAGCAGCCAAAAATATTTTCAATTTCCCGGTATGATTTGCCTTTTGCTCTTAGGCTAACTACCAAATCTCTTTTCTCAGCCGTCCAATTCTTTCCCCTGCCGACTACAATGAAAAATTGTTACAAACTCTATGAAGATTGTTCACCTAAACATTAATTAATTCATTACACTTACTATTGAATATTTTTTGTTGCACTAAAGAGTTATTTAAATTGATTTGCAACCACTTATACAGGGTACTACTATAATTATGAACAGGCACTTTACGGTGTATTTGTCAAAAGTCATCAAAAACTTACACACACCAAGGGAAAACTAACGGGATCCAATCGCTATTTTCTTCTTTGCATTCTTAAAAAATAATTGAACACGTGTTCATTTAAAATGTTTTTACATGTCGAAAAATGAACATATGTACATATGTATGTGTTGTAAGGTGATACGCTACTATATTTTTAAACCCAACTGTATGTATGTACATACATATGTATGTATGTATGCAGCCTATTTTTCCCGGAATTTTTAAATTTAAAAAACTTTGAAGTAGGCAAACAAAACAATATATTTTCTCTTAAATAATGAAAAAAAAATAGTAAGATTTATAACTTGATATAATATTATTAATGCAAAACAAACGGAACTTCAATATCTGCTTCAACAAAAGTCTACGTACTCTTACAAACCAATATTAACTATAAGGAACATTATTTTTATGAAAACTTTAAACTTAGTATCTAGTGGGATAACCCTTCATCTTAATCACCTCCTTGAGACGATTTGGCATTGACATCACCAGTTTTTCTATATAATTTGGATCCATTGCGCACCACTCTTGGTGTAAATATATTATGAATTTAAATTTTATTCTCTTTTAATTATTTTTCCAACTCCAAAATGTTTGGAGTTGGAGGTGCTGTTGTTAGTGGTGGCGTTGATGGAGGTGGCGGTGGTGCCTCAGCCACCTTGGCCGCACTAGCCGTGACGCGTGGAGGCTTTGCATTAATTTGTGATTTTGCTCCCAGTTTCGGTTTTTTGGAGGCCCCGGCCCTGACCACCTGGCGCCAAATAATAGAATGTAAAACGTTTCACAACACTACATGCAGCTACTATTTCGCCTACAAAAGGTACCCCCACATGCATGCATTTTTCTCCAAAACGTTATTGAGCAGTTACTATATAGTTGAGTTTTTGCCCAACAAAGTCAGCCCATTTTTTTACTCATTTTGTGGGGAGCGAATTAAAGTAGGGAGAAGAAGAACATTGGCGAATTGCATTTGCTAAAATAATTATTGTTCCGTGAAGGTACCTCCACGTTTGTGCATTTTTCTCGAAAACGTTACGAGGAATTTCAATGAAACTCTCTGAACATATTCCAGAAACCTGGAAACCTTTTTCCGGGGAAAAAGGAACGCGATCTCAAGCACTCATCAAAACAACCCTTATTTTTTACTTGTCCCTCACTCCCTCTGCCTACAAGTTGCGAGCTCGAGATCTCGACCCTTTTCCCCTCCCCGCAAAATTCGGTACTTGTCCGTCCCTCTGCCTACAAGTTCGACGACGATCGCTCGCTCGACCCAAAAAAGGTCGTTTATGACCCGTCATAAAACTCGAGACACACAAATTTTTGTGTGCGTCGAGACCAAAAAATGACCTTTTTCTCTGCCCAGCCTCTGCCGGTAAAGAGCCACGGGAGCCAAAAGAGCCACTACGTGCCCATCCTTGGTGTAGGAGGTCGATTTAAACACGTAGCATACTTTGCAAGTGGTTTATCTAAAGAGCGACACAAGAAAAATGATTCAATGATATGTGTATAGATTTAGATATATGTACAGTGGTTTTTATACCATGCACCAATAGGGTGAAATAAAAGTAAAGAAAACGAAATAATTTTTGGCGGATTTTTATAAAACATGCATCATTACACAGGAAATTAAATTTACTTTCATTAATTTATCATTCTAAACATCTTTGTAGCAGTGTTTGTCCATCTTGGTCTCACTAAAACACCATTTGTCCAATGGTGCTTTACACCCCCAACCCATTACGTTTTCACCGCTACGCTTCATTGTTGAGATCAGATTTTTCTCCGTCATAGCCTCAATTTCTTTTCTCCGGACTGTGGAAGGTCTATCATGTCCGGTACGCACGGTGAAATGAGTAAATCGACAGAGCAAGAAAACCAAATTCAGTGTCCGTCGCACTGTGGGCGATTTCGACGATCTAGCGTAACTAAATTACATTTTCAATGTCTTAAAAGTTCCAAAATGATGCTTCCCGCCAATTACTGAAACCTTGTTGAGTATATCGGCGATAATTTGAATGCTTTATTCGATATATTTGATCAGCTGTAAGATCACAAACGAGCAGTATGTTGAAACAGTTGTTTGCAAAACACTTTGACGCGCTTTTTACACTTGATGCTTTGGTCTGAACAAAAGTCAGAAATTGATAGTATTATATATTTTTTTGCAGTTATTGACAATTTAAGGTATGTATTTTACTAAAAAAAATGTTTTGTGACCTGTGCATTTGTGTTCTTGTACTTATATGTGGTAGAAATTAACCATCATGGCAAAAACTTAGTGTGGGCCTCTTCGGGTCGGATCAAAATTGTATTCTAGTGTTAATATGTTTCGTCCTCATTTTGAATTAAGCAGCCTTTGCTGCTCCAAAAAGCTCCTGCTCATAATATTTGACTTTTTAGGCACCATGTCGGTACGCAAACGTATTCTGTTTGATGTATGGCACAAAGAAACCAAACCTTCGCAGAAAGTTACCGCAGTCAACAACTTTGTTTTTTCAAATATAGTAGATAGGTCCAAACTTACAGAAGACCAGTACAACGCTTCATTAAATATGTTGAAAAATTTTTGCAAAAAAGTGGTAAAAAAATGGCGAGAATGTTATAGAGGCTATGAGCGATTTGAACAGAAAAACAAACTTTGGTTAGAAGAAGAGATAACATTTCCACAATAATGCGGTGGTAAACGGTGTGGACGAAAACCCAAAAACGTGTCTGATTGCCATGCAAAACGTCAATGCACCAAAGTATCTGGATTGGTTAAGGCAAATACATGCGAGGAACTTCTGACAGCTACACGGGTAAGCTTGTACAAAACCGGACAGAGAAGTGCATCTCAAGTAGTTTCAATGGTAGGCGCAGATCCGGAAGTTGCAAAACAGATGAAAAAAAATCCTCAACCTGATCAAATTATTAAAAAATACACTTCAGACGAAGCATTAGCCCTGTATATTGATGGCGACTTCACAAAAAATACATATAAACTAATGCAAGCTGGTGCAAAAGCAAGAAATGCTAACATTTATCCAACATATGATGTATTACGCTCCGCTAAAAGAAGATGTTATCCAGATGAAATAATAGTCAGCGAATGCTGTGCTGAAATTTCGTTACAAGAAATGTTGGATCACACAGTAACAAGAATTGTTGAAGCACACCCAGAGGTTTTTAGTTCTGTGTTCGTTAAGGCTGATGAATATAAGGATGTATCAGTATTTTATAAGTGGGGATGCGATGGAAGCTCGGGACATTCAACATATCGGCAAAGCTTTTTGGATTCTGAGCTCAAAATGGTTGATGGAAATTTTTTTGCCATTTGTATTGTGCCTTTACAAATGCAATTCGAGAGCAGGATACTATGGAAAAATCCACGGCCATCATCAACCCGATATTGCAGACCCCTAAAAATTATGTTTGCAAAAGAATCTGTGGAATTAATTCGAGACGAAATCGAAAATATTAAATTACAAATTTCAAACATTAAGCCTACTAGTCTTTGTATGTTTAGAGCTCAACATAAATTGCAATTGACCATGATTGACGGCAAAGTCTTTAGCGTGATTACAGACGCATCAACCCAAACTTGCGGAATTTGTAAAGTTTTACCGAAAAATATGAACAATTTGAGTTTTATTTTGGAATTGCCAATAAATGAAAACTTCCTTGACTACGGACTATCGACATTACATGACTGGATTCGCTGTTTTGAATGCATTCTACACATAGGATATCGACTACCAATAAAGAAGTGGAAGGTTAGCGGACTAGACAAAAGCATCGTAAATCAAAGGAAAAGCGAAATTCAAAATAAATTTATGAAGGAGATGGCTTTATTGGTGGATATTCCAACGCAGGGAACAGGAAATACAAATAGCGGTAATACCGCTAGAAGATTTTTCGAGTACCACGATCTTTCTGCTCAAATAACTGGAGTTAATGGAATCCTTATAAAAAATCTTGGAATCATTTTACGTTCTATGGCATCAGGATATGCCATAAATGTGAACCGATTCCGTGAATTTGCCTTGGACACGGCAAAGATTTTTATTGAAGAATATCCCTGGTTTTATATGCCTAGCTCCGTTCATAAAATTTTAATTCATGGAGCCGACATTATAAATGCTGTACCTCTTCCAATTGGTATGATGTCGGAAGAAGCCTTGGAAGCAAGAAATAAAGATTTTAGAAACTTTCGACTGAAGCATACACGCAAAAACTCAAGAACAAATTCAAAGCAGGACCTAATGAACACGTTATTAATATCATCGGATCCTTTAATAAGTAGTTTACGTAGAAGCTCAACACAATTCATAAAAAAATATACGATTTTAGATAAGGAGGTAAAAGCTCTTCTTTTAGAAAAAATTGAAGAAACAGACTCCAGCTCCGATTCCGATTAATTAATTAAATATTAATTTTATGTACAAAATATATCAAATATATACAATATTATTCAGTTGGATTTGTTAATTTAATATTAAATATCAATAATTTAAATAGTTTCATTAAAAAAACACTAATATTCTAACACATATCAATTAAGTTACGCTAGATCAGCCAAATCGCCCACTGTGCGTCGCCGCCATTTTATTGAAACACTAATACGTGTTTGGTTATACAAAGAATTTGATTGGTCAAACAATACAGCTCTTCTGCAATTGGTTGCGATCAAAAAAAACGGCTTGAAAGCTCATAGCAGTGAGCAAACTAGACAGCGACGCCAGTGGGTGAAACGAGTAGAGCGAAGTAATTGACCAACGATGATGTCGCTTCATGTGTATGTACACTCGCTTGCTCTTTCTCTCTCACGGAATACCTGTAGGTATTACTGCAGAGCCCGGCACTCATATCCCCCGGGGGACGAACTTGTTCGGCACCTCGTATGCGTGTAACCGAACGGCTGCCGAAGTCCTCACCAGTGCTGCCAGATGCATGTATTTTTACATGAATACATGTATTTCAGGCCTTTATCTTGTAAAACTTGTAAACGTCCTCAAAATTCATGTATTTTTGTATAGAAATTGCAAAATATTACATATTTTATATTTTTAATTTGGAATTTCGAAAAAATTTATTTATTGATTAAGTTTAATTTGAACGGCTCGCATAAGCATAAAATATGGTAACGTCTTTACCAGCTGTGCTTGAGATTTTCGATAAATTAACACTGATACTTATCAGTATTTGAATTTCCAAAGTCAGACATCACCAAAATGGTGTTTTTTAAATTTATGCAACACTACTTGCCGAAATTTACAAAAACTTTATATTGGTGACGATTTTCGCGTAAATTTTTAATTAAATTATCATGGAAGTCTCTTCAAGCAGTGACAGCGAAGAGAAAAAGCGAAACGCACCTTTTAACAAAAAAAGAAAGTTATACGAAGCAAAATATTCGCTTTCGTGGGAAAAAATTGACAAATATGCCGCTTGGATTCAAAAAAGCGGGAAAGGGTGCTTCTTCTTCCATTGTAAGGTTTGCAATGTTGATTTAAAGTGCGGTACCGGTAAGAGGGTTTTGGACAACCACTTACTTTGTTCTAAACATAAGAACAATATCAAAAGTATGTATTGCATGCATTATTTGTTGTGTATTGTGTTTGTGATGTCATAACTGTTTTTTCAAAGTTTACATGTATGTACTTATGTGATGTCCCCTAACCTCTCTAAATTATTTTAACTGAATGTAGGTTGCGTGTTAACTTCTTAACATTTATTCAGGTTGTGATAAGTTTCATTGGATTTGCAGGTGTACATCAACCAACATTAACATCAATGTTGCCAGAAACGGCAAACAAAATTTTTCAAGATAAAGTTAAAGGCGGAGAAATACAAATGGCTTTATTTTTGGCCAAAAATAATCTTCCCTTTACTTTAGCCGATGATTTAAAACATCTAATTCAAACTGTTGCCAGCGATTCCAAAATTGCTCCAGAATTGACGTTTGGACGGACCAAAGCTCATGCTATAATAACGCATATTACTGGAAAAGTTTCCGAAGACCAAGTTGTAGAGCGGCTACAAAAAAATAAATTTTCACTTATTGTGGATGAAAGCACCGACAGATCAACAACAAAACATTTCGCTATTATTGCAAGAACTGCAGTTAATTTTAAGGTCCAAGATAGCTTTTTTGGTTTGATCAGTGTGACTGATACCACTGCCACTACTTTACATAATATTACCAAAAATATTTCGAGGAAAGGAACATACCTTACAAGGAAAACATGATTGGATTCGCTGCAGATGGAACTAATTCTATGTTTGGACAGCACCATTCGTTGAGCAAATTGCTTAAACAAGACGTGCCAAATATGTTTCTTATGAAGTGTATATGCCATTCATTTCACCTATGCGCTTCATATGCGTGTAAAAAATTACCCCGCAGTGTAGAAGACTTTGCTCGGGATGTTTATACATATATTCAAAATAGCCCAAAACGCATAGCAGATTATAAGGAATTCCAATGTTTCGTGAATGTCAAACCGCATAAGCTCTTGCATCCTGCACAAACACGGTGGCTGTCCTTACTACAAGTTGTACAAAGACTTTTGGAGCAGTTACCTGCTTTAAAACTATTTTTTCAATGCGCCGTTTTAAATGACAAGATACGCTCAGCTGAATCGCTTCTGGATATGAGTCTTCACCCAACAACAGAATTATATCTAGAATTCCTAAGTTTTGTACTGCCTATTTTTAGTGACTTGAACTTGGAAATGCAGTCAGAAAGTCCCAAGCTTCACTTACTTTATGAAAAAGTCTATTCAACATATATAACAATTTTAGAATGTTTTATAAAACCGGAATTTATACATAATATGGACAAGGAAATCATACTAAAAATGGACTATGAAGATGGAAAGGTTCAATTGGCGCTAGAAAATATTTATTTGGGAGGCAACGCTACTGCATTGATCAAAACGAAAGGCGAAAATATAGATCCTGACGATATAACTAACTTCAGAAAATCAAGTTTATCTTTTTATATTGAAGGATTAAATCAAATAAAAAGACGATTTCCATTCGAGGATGAACAAAGGCAAAAGCTTAAGAATTTAAAGTTTCTAAGCCCCGACACGGTACTTAATCCATTATTCAATCAAAACATGCCTTCTATTGCACATGTCGCGCTATCCTTTCCAGGTATAATGTTAAAAGTTTTCTTTTATTTTTTAATTATTATTTATTTTTTTTTTTTATAGGGCTTTCCTCAAGCAGCATCACCGAACTGGACCGGGAATGGAGGTTTTTAAGAAACACAAAACTGCCCTTTAACAAGGAAGACGATATTTCAGTAATTGAATTTTGGCACCATATATCAAAGATAAAAAAAGGCGATAATTCACAAATGTTCCCATTATTGGCTGAATTTGCACAAAATTTATTAACACTACCTCACAGTAGTGCAAACGTTGAGAGGCTGTTTTCGGACATAAATCATATAAAAAATAACAAACGAAACGCGCTTTGTACCGAATCGTTAACGGGCTTACTTTTCACTAAAGAAGGCTTAAAGCTGAGCTCTAAGCCATCGACAGAGCATATGAAATATTTTACTTCGAATATTTATAAAATGAAGTAAAAATTAACAAGTATCGTCGACAAATATTCATAAATCTAGAATAAATGCTATATTTCAATCAATACATATAAGAAAAGCATAGTTTTTTATTTAAAAAATTATCTTAGTTAAAAAAAAAATACATGTAAAAATACATGAATTTTGGCGGTTGGCCATGTATTTAAAAATTTTTCATCTGGCAGCACTGGTCCTCACACAAAATTATCTTGAGCGAGAGGGTGGGTTTTAGTTTTCCTCAGCATTTCGACGTAAGCAGATCTATGTCGCTTTGTTGAGAGAACACACATGAAAAAATTGACCGCTGCTTTGTTTTCTCTATCTTTTTCTTGCATAAGATTATTTGCTGCACTCGTTTTCTTGATTTGAGGCAGAATTTGATGAAGTTTAATTTTGCGCAGTGTAAAGCAACATACGCACACAAGCAAGTGCACACATACAACTAAACTTTTTTAGCGCTCTCTTTGTGCCGGACCCTGTATTACTGATATAACAGAGAGAGAGAAAAAAAAGCGTCTGTACTTCTGATTGGCATTGACGCAAAAAGGTTTGTGTTGCTTTCGTGTGCATGGCGGAGTCAATACAGCAGGGGTAGGCACAAAGAGAGCCAGCTCAAACTGTCAATGTATGCGTGCGCTTGCTTGTGTACGTAAGCTGCTTTACACTGCGCAAATCGTATGTGAAGAAACGAATAAAAAAATTAAACTGCAAGTGAAAAAGAATAATTCCGACCTAATTGTTGTTCAGAAACTATATGCGAAGGAGATCTTCTAAATAGCTATCAGTAAGACTATTTCGAATTGAATCTTTAATTAATTTCATTGTCGAAAATGTGGATTCGCTTATATTGTAATATACTTTTTACCCTATTGGGACAAAATATAAATAATGGCAAAATATTTTTAAAGTTGCCATGTAAGAAAGTGAAGCATCAATTTTTCTGCGTGTAGCTGCGTAACAAAGCGACATAGTACTGTTTTCATCAAAAGTCTGTGCGACACTAGCTGTTTTTTATGCACTCAACTTGTACTTCGTGCTCACATCGGCATGCACACAGACGGCCACACGAGCAATTGCCGAGCAATAGTGCCCGCACGGGCTATGGGCGCCCACCTCTGCAATACAGGGCCCGGCACAAAGAGAGCGCTAAAAAAGTTTAGTTGTATGTGTGCACTTGCTTGTGTGCGTATGTTGCTTCCCTCCAGTACCAAATGTCCCCGGTCGACAATGTCGCCGCATCGTCGACTATACCGCCGTCGGCAGAATTAAATTCTGCCGGCGTCGACAAGCAAAGACCAGCCGACGGTGCCCGAACTATCCAATGTAGTCGTCGAAACACTTCGTCATTCGAAAAGAATTGAGCAAACACAATTTCTTCAAAAAAAATTGACACAAAAAAAAAGGAAGAATAGGAAAAATGCAGCATCAAATAATATTTATTTTCATGACGGCTTTTCCATACCCTTGTTACTTATGGATGAGGGAAAAATTTGAACTTTATTACCATATACATATTATTTTTATATATACATAATTTGTCAATAACTTGTTACTTATAAATTGATCATTAAATAAGCATGTTCTTTTGATGTGAAACATATGTAAATTTTACATAATTTTACATGCATCGTCGGTTATGGCCAAGCATACTCTGTGTTTTCGGGACGCGACAAGAAGGAAGACAAAAAGAACAAAGTTAAAACGGGACTTTGCATTGTTGTTTTTATTTACCATTTCGGCACGCGTCGCTTTGTAATTTTCGTTTCTCTTTGCATTTGATTTAGAATTGCGTACAAGACAGTTGTCAAAGATTACAGTGAGAAAGATTACAGTGAAAATATTTAAATTATTAAAATTTATAAAGGTAAGTTTGCATGCATTTCAAAATAAATCAAATGAAGTTTAATGAAAATAAATTGTAACAATAGAAGTGAGAAAGATTACAGTGAAAATATTTCAATTATTAAAAATTTATAAAGGTAAGTTTGCATGCATTTCAAAATAAATCAAATGAAGTTTAATGAAAATAAATTGTAACAATAGAAGTGACAAATTTTAATTTTTTATGTTCCAGAGGGTATTATAAAATTGATCAGATGTTTGTAACGCACAGAAGGAGACGTTTCCGACCATATAGAGTATATATATTCTTGATCTGCATGACAAGTTCGAATCCGTCTGTCCGTCTGTCTGTCTGGATCAACAGCTAATTGTAATTAAATAAAATTAGTTAAAAACCAGAGGGCCGGGGCTAACTTCGACCGCGTCAAAGTTTGTATACCCTTGCAACTTTTTTGGTAAGTTTTTCCTTACCTATAGCCATCAAAGTGAAAAAACGTTTAAGCTTAAAGGGCTAATGTGTCCGAAAGAACGGCCTACAATCTTACCATAGGAAATAACGAAGGTATTGATCAAAGTCACTGTTTTCCACCGATCGTTCCTATGGGAGCTATATGATATATTTACCCGATCCTTATCAAATTTGGCACAGTCAATAACAGATATATTAAACTAACAAATGTTTAATTTGAAAGCAATCGCGTCAAAAGTAACGAAGTTATTGACAAAAGTCACTGTTTTCGAAAGATCGTTCCTATGGGAGCTATATGATATAGTCACCCGATCTTGATCAAATTTGGCATAGTAGTTTATATGTGTAATGAACTCACCAATATTAAATTTCACGACAGTAGCTCAGAAAATAACGAAGTTATTGAGAAAAGTCACTGTTCGTGACTTTGTCATTTGTATGGGAGCTATATGATATAGTGATCCGATCAGGCTGAATCCGAGATATACAACGCCTGCAGTATATACAAGCCTACATGCAAAATTTCAACTCTGTAGCTCTTACGGTCTAGGAGGAGTTTGCGTTGATCCAGACGGACGGACGGACATGGCTATTTAAACTCGTCTCGTCGTGCTGATCAAGAATATATATACTTTATATGGTCGGAGATGCTTCTTTCTATGCGTTGCACACTTCTGACCAAAATTAATATACCCTTTTGCAAGGGTATAAAAGGGGGAAAAAATACGACATGGCTGTGATTTGAACCACATTGAAAAAAATGGCTGGGCGAATTGCCATTGAACGATATTCGCCGGCAAACGGTACCTCACATGTAGGCATCTTTCTCGAAAACGCTACGAGGAGTTTTGAATAAAATAACCTGCACTTATTCTAGAAAGTCATCCCGAAATCGTGGCATTCAATTTTCATTGAGCCGTTACTTCATAGTATCGTTTTTGCCCAACAAAATCAACTCATTTTTATACCCTTGCAGAGAGTATTATAAATTTGGTCAGATGTTTGTAACGCACAGAAGGAGACGATTCCGACTCCATAAAGTATATATATTCTTGATCAGCATGAGAAGCTGAGTTGATATAGCCGTCTTTCCGTCCGTCTGTGCGTATGCATTTTACTTAGCCATCTGAACAGCTATCGGGATGAAATTTTTTGAGGGGCTTTTTATTATCCGGCAAAAAAAAATAAAGTATGAAAATTGTCCGGATCGGACCACTATATCATGTAGCTCTAGAAGAAACATTTTCATAAAAATTGGAGTATCCCCATGAAATTTACCAATAAGATAGTATTGGATATAAAACCTTAGATCCCAAAATTTGAATCTGATCGGATAAATATAGTAATAATGTTTTGTTTGTGTATTGATGAATTAAGTTGTAGGGAAACAAATTTCAAAAAGTTAAAATATTATTGCCAAGGACTGCAAGGGTATATGTATAAACTTCGGCATAGCCGAAGTTAGCTTCTTTAATATTTTTTATCATATTTATTTTTCATATGCACATATGTACATATATAAGTACTTTTACATACTTAAGTAATTTTTTGTAATCAAATTTATGTACATACATGTGAGTTGAGTGGGCTTACTCAACTAAGTTTATTTATTAATTTGATTTAAAGTAGTTTGGAAAAGTTACTAATAATTAAGTCTTAATCGGCTGCTTCGGTTCGCTCGCTTTTTCTCTCACTGCTGTCTGCTGTACCCTGCAACTTCAACTCTTGCTCTCTCGTGTTCTTCTCTTCTGCTGTCTGCTGTACTCTCTGTTGCTCTGCTGCTAAACTCTGCTGTTAACGATCATCTGTCCGCTTGCTGCTGTTAAGCCTCTGTAACTCTCCATCGTACCTTACATTCGGCCATTCCTGATCATTCATCTGTCCCAGATGATAAATCGTCTTCGTTGTCCTTAATATAGCGCCACATTTTCATATAGTCGCAACTGGTAGAAGTATTTGTAGGCCCTTCGACATCAGCTGCTTTCCTTACGTCGTATCTACCATTCCTCTTTACTTGCGTCACCTCATAAGGCCCTAAATATTCGCTGGACAGTTTTTTTCCTGCGACAAACTGCGTCCTGCGTATGGCGACTAAGTCTCCAACCTGATATCCGGCCTCTGGCTTTCTTTTACTGTCAAAGTGCTTCTTATAAGACTTCTGCGCTTGTATAATTTCAGCTTTCGCGTCCTGCCTCATTAGTTGGCGTTCTTCATCAAAGCGTTGGTACATCTCTTCTTTAAGTAGCTGTATTAAACGGTCTGCTGGTTTGTTGTTCATCTTCACACCAAACATGAGCTCGAACGGCGATTTTTTTGTCGTTGTATGCGTCTGAGAATTTACAGCTCTCTGTACTTCTGGAACTGCCTTAAACCACTTGGTTGGATCGCTTTCGGAAATCTTTGCAATAACCGACAAAATTGTTCGATTTACTCTCTCCACCTGTCCATTTCCACGAGGAACTCCCGTTGTGGTCCATACATGCTCTATGCCATTCGTTCTCATATGCTCCGCAAACAAGTTGGCCGTAAATGCTGAGCCTCTGTCGGAAACTATACGCACAGGATTTCCGAAGATTTGTGACCATATATCTATTTTTTTTAGCGCTTCCTCGCAGCTTGTAGTTTTGGTCGGAAACAGCCAAATAAACTTTGTAAAAGCATCAACCATCGCCAAGATGTATTTATACTGCTTCGTAGTGGCGTCCATGGGGCCTAAGTGGTCAATATGCAACGTATGAAGTGGTTGGTCTCCTTTATCAACATAATTTAGGAAACCCTCTTTCTTGCCCAGTTTTTTGTTAAAAATTATACATTTTACACAGTTATTTACAATCTGCTGAACCTTTTGTTCGAGATGGGAAATCCAATAAGATTGATACACAGCATGAAGGGTTTTTTGCACGGCGAAGTGACCAACATTATGAGCGTCCATAATCACCTCCTTTTCCATCTGCTTCGGAACAACAAGGAGATCGTTACCGTTTTCTTCCCTGTAAAGAAGTCCACCTTTCATCTTGTATCCCTCAAATGGACGGCTGCCTAAAATCTCCACAATGGCTTTAATAGTATCATCTTTAGCTTGTGCTGCTTTTATACGTGCTGTAATCTCCAGAGAAGCCACCATTATACAAGGATTGCGACTTAGGCAGTCAACATGCTTTAGCCTTTCCCCTGGTCGATGTTCTACTTCGTAGTCAAAGTCTTGAAGATATATTATCCACTGTGTTACTGATCTCGGTACATCCACCTTCTTCAGCGTTTGTTTGAATGCAGAGCAATCCGTTACCAACTTAAATGGCAAGCCCAGCAGGTAGTGCCTGAATTTCTTTACTGCTAAATATACGGCCTTCGCTTCAAGAATATAACTGTGTTGCCGTGACTCTGATTCAGACGATTTTTGGCTCCAGAAGTGAACTGGATGCAGTTTGCCTTCTGACCATTGCAAGAGTGCCGCTCCGTATCCATCCTTTGATGCATCCGTATGTAACTCAGTCTTAGCTCCTCTGACGTATAGCTTCAGCACAGGCTCTGTAGTCAATGCATTCTTGAGTAATTGAAATGCTTTCATCTGAGAATCGCCCATTTTGAAGCTAACATTCTTCCGCAAAAGGTCGGTTAATGGGCGTGCGATTTGGGAATAATTTAAGATAAATTTCCTGAAAAATCCAGTTAATCCCAAAAATCCTTGCACTGCCCTGACGTTTTTTGGCATCGAAAACCTGCTGACGGCCGCCGTTTTTTCTTGTCCAGGCCACACAATTCCATTTTCTATGTTGTGACCCAAGAAGTATATCTTAGTCTGCATAAAGTGACATTTCCGCCATTTAATCTTCAATCCAAATGATCCAGCCTTCTCCAAAACGCGTGACATTTTGTCAAAGCACTCTTGTGGAGTCTCAGCGTGAATAATTATGTCGTCCATATATAAATCGAGAACATCATTGTTTACCAACTCTTGAAATATATGATTTACATAGCGAATAAAAACAGCTGGCGAATTGCGGAATCCGAACGGGGCTCTGTTGAATTCGTACAGACCCGTTTTCGTGATAAAAGCAGTGTATTTTTTACTCTCCTCTTCAATGGGGACATGGAAGAAGCCGTTCTCCAAATCCATCACCGTAAACAACTTGGCGTTCTGCAATTTATCCAGCACATCATCGATCACCGGAACAGGAAAACAGTCCTTTAAGACCATTAGGTTCAGCTTACGAAAATCAACGCAGATACGCCGCGTACCATCCTTCTTGTTTACTAGTACCAGGCGACTAGCGTAGTTCGATGAAGACGGACGTATGATTCCGGCTGCTAACCATTCATCGATCTGCTTCTCTACATCGATTTCTTCAGCAATTGCCAATCGGCTTGGAGACTGGCGAAAAGGAGTTATTTCTCCATCGGGAACTATTCTTAGCTTGACAGGTACTTCTGCTACAGCTTCTGCCAACTTGTAGTTCTGAATCAGCCGTTTAACATCTTTTGCATACTGTGGAGGAACATCGATTTCATCATTTGCATTACTAATGTTGAAAATACTTATCTGGTTTATCTCCTCACAAGTTTTCTCCCCCTGCGGAAAAGAAAACTTGTATCCCCCTGCCGATGATGAAAGATCGAATTTAGATATGAAATCAAATCCGAGCAGCGCGTCGTATTGAATGTCTCTATCCGCAATAACAACAAATTTGTGCGAAGTCGTCTCTTGATCAACGATAACCTCTGCTTCAAAGCATCCAACTGGGCGTGTCATATTGTTTCCCAGACCTCGCAGCCTCGAAGTCCATTTCTTCATCATGACGCCTGGAATATTGTTGAATACCGACTTGGTCACCAGGGATACATCGGCTCCCGTATCCACCAAGCACTCCACATCGACTCCATTGACAGCTATCCTCTTCACACGTGTAGCATCACGAACAACCTGAATGTCTGCAGCTGAACCAGGACAATTTTTCGCCATATGTCCCTCTTTATTGCACCGAAAGCATTTCGTTGCAGCATCGCAATCTTTACGAAAATGCTCAACGGATCCACAATTAAAGCAGTGCTTCTGCTTATTTGGGACATAAGGCGATCTCTTCTGATTCGTCTCGTTGGCCAAAAAAGGTCTCGCCGATCTTTCGGCAACGCGCTCATACACAGCATACTGCTCCTGAAGCTCTTGAAAGGATTTGCAACCATAGAGAGTATATCTAAAGTCGCTTTTCAACTGCAAGCCGTCGACAATGTAGCGGATTACGGACTGCACATCAACGTCACCAACCGCTGCCAGCTTTCTCATCTGAAGAAGATACTCGTGAAATGACTCCTGATTGTGCTTTTTCCGATCCCGTAGCTCTGCGTGAATCTCGGCGCTGCATTTGCTTCGTTGACCAAATTCATTCTCCAGCGTCATCCGTAGCTCCGAATATTGGCACACATGTATGGCCTCCAAAAACAGCTTTGCCGTTTTGGTCATTTTGGCACGTGCTTGTACATACATCTGCTTTATATTTAGGCCATATGCCTCAGCATTTAATTCGAAATTCCGAAACCAATGTTTTACCGGAATTGTTTCGCCATCAAAATCAGGGATGATTTTCTCAAAGCTTTCCGCTGCGATTGTACCACTGTTTCTATTCTGCTCGTCTGCTCCCACTTTCAAAGCGAGCAACTGCACCAGTTCCTGCAGAATTTTGGTGTTATCAGCCATGGCCTGAATTCCAGTAGCACTAACTTCGCCTCCAGATGCAACTTCATCCAGCTTCAACACGCCACCCGCTTCGTCTGCCATTCTCTGAACTGCCTCCTTTGCTTTCGATCTGGTGTAGTATGGTTGCCTCACTGTCACTATTGGTATTCTAGAACGCTTTGTTTGTACTTCCGTCCCTCTCATCAGCGTCACTCATCAAATTCGCGGCAAAACTTTATTAGTAGTTCTGTTGTCTTCCTCTCTCCAGAGCGCTGTGTTTGTAGTGCCGTCCCTCTCAGCAGCGTCACTCAGCAAATTCGCGGCAAAATTTTTGAGACTCCTCTGGCCAAATTTGAGACACCTCCGGACAACTCCAAATAACTTGCACTTTCCAAATTAGGACGAGCCCCCAAATGTGAGTTGAGTGGGCTTACTCAACTAAGTTTATTTATTAATTTGATTTAAAGTAGTTTGGAAAAGTTACAAATAATTAAGTCTTAATCGGCTGCTTCGGTTCGCTCGCTTTTTCTCTCACTGCTGTCTGCTGTACCCTGCAACTTCAACTCTTGCTCTCTCGTGTTCTTCTCTTCTGCTGTCTGCTGTACTCTCTGTTGCTCTGCTGCTAAACTCTGCTGTTAACGATCATCTGTCCGCTTGCTGCTGTTAAGCCTCTGTAACTCTCCATCGTACCTTACATACATACATATTCCTTTTGATTTCCTTTGGTTTTTCTAATTTTTTTATGACTTTTGGATAATAGACCGAAAAGTGCCTGTTCATAATTATAGTATTCCACCACTACTATAAATATAAAAAAAATAAAAAAAAACGATTCATTTAATTTGGGAATGATTTTTTGAGTTCTCTTCACTTAATACACTCTAGTACTTTGTTGTATAGCCCTTATTTTTAATAACGGCATCGCATCGGCGGGGCATCGAGTCGATGAGGTCCTGACAACGCTTCAGGGGGATTTGCGTCTTTAACCCGCTTGACGACTCCCCATAAGTTCTCGATCGGGTTAAGGTCTGGGGACTGAGGTGGCCAGCACAGCGGCCAGGTGGTAGCACAGCGTCGATATTTTCCGAAGCAAACCATCCTTGGCGAGCTTGCTGGTATACTTCGGATCGTTATCTTGTTGGAATGTCCATTTTATCGGCATTTCCCAACTAGCATACACACGTCTATCTATTATGCCGTTAATCATATGGATAGGGCCCACGCCGTTGTAGGAAAAGCATGCCCATATCATAATGCTGAGGCCACCATGCTTAACCGTTTTTTTTTTTGGTGTACCTAGGGTTATACTCAGTGTTTGGTGGACGTCTGCCTAGACCCTGTTCCTGTTTTTTGCAGTGGATCGCATTAAATATCATTGTGGGTGAGCAGCCAAAAATATTTTCAATTTCCCGGTATGATTTGCCTTTTGCTCTTAGGCTAACTACCAAATCTCTTTTCTCAGCCGTCCAATTCTTTCCCCTGCCGACTACAATGAAAAATTGTTACAAACTCTATGAAGATTGTTCACCTAAACATTAATTAATTCATTACACTTACTATTGAATATTTTTTGTTGCACTAAAGAGTTATTTAAATTGATTTGCAACCACTTATACAGGGTACTACTATAATTATGAACAGGCACTTTACGGTGTATTTGTCAAAAGTCATCAAAAACTTACACACACCAAGGGAAAACTAACGGGATCCAATCGCTATTTTCTTCTTTGCATTCTTAAAAAATAATTGAACACGTGTTCATTTAAAATGTTTTTACATGTCGAAAAATGAACATATGTACATATGTATGTGTTGTAAGGTGATACGCTACTATATTTTTAAACCCAACTGTATGTATGTACATACATATGTATGTATGTATGCAGCCTATTTTTCCCGGAATTTTTAAATTTAAAAAACTTTGAAGTAGGCAAACAAAACAATATATTTTCTCTTAAATAATGAAAAAAAAATAGTAAGATTTATAACTTGATATAATATTATTAATGCAAAACAAACGGAACTTCAATATCTGCTTCAACAAAAGTCTACGTACTCTTACAAACCAATATTAACTATAAGGAACATTATTTTTATGAAAACTTTAAACTTAGTATCTAGTGGGATAACCCTTCATCTTAATCACCTCCTTGAGACGATTTGGCATTGACATCACCAGTTTTTCTATATAATTTGGATCCATTGCGCACCACTCTTGGTGTAAATATATTATGAATTTAAATTTTATTCTCTTTTAATTATTTTTCCAACTCCAAAATGTTTGGAGTTGGAGGTGCTGTTGTTAGTGGTGGCGTTGATGGAGGTGGCGGTGGTGCCTCAGCCACCTTGGCCGCACTAGCCGTGACGCGTGGAGGCTTTGCATTAATTTGTGATTTTGCTCCCAGTTTCGGTTTTTTGGAGGCCCCGGCCCTGACCACCTGGCGCCAAATAATAGAATGTAAAACGTTTCACAACACTACATGCAGCTACTATTTCGCCTACAAAAGGTACCCCCACATGCATGCATTTTTCTCCAAAACGTTATTGAGCAGTTACTATATAGTTGAGTTTTTGCCCAACAAAGTCAGCCCATTTTTTTACTCATTTTGTGGGGAGCGAATTAAAGTAGGGAGAAGAAGAACATTGGCGAATTGCATTTGCTAAAATAATTATTGTTCCGTGAAGGTACCTCCACGTTTGTGCATTTTTCTCGAAAACGTTACGAGGAATTTCAATGAAACTCTCTGAACATATTCCAGAAACCTGGAAACCTTTTTCCGGGGAAAAAGGAACGCGATCTCGAGCACTCATCAAAACAACCCTTATTTTTTACTTGTCCCTCACTCCCTCTGCCTACAAGTTGCGAGCTCGAGATCTCGACCCTTTTCCCCTCCCCGCAAAATTCGGTACTTGTCCGTCCCTCTGCCTACAAGTTCGACGACGATCGCTCGCTCGACCCAAAAAAGGTCGTTTATGACCCGTCATAAAACTCGAGACACACAAATTTTTGTGTGCGTCGAGACCAAAAAATGACCTTTTTCTCTGCCCAGCCTCTGCCGGTAAAGAGCCACGGGAGCCAAAAGAGCCACTACGTGCCCATCCTTGGTGTAGGAGGTCGATTTAAACACGTAGCATACTTTGCAAGTGGTTTATCTAAAGAGCGACACAAGAAAAATGATTCAATGATATGTGTATAGATTTAGATATATGTACAGTGGTTTTTATACCATGCACCAATAGGGTGAAATAAAAGTAAAGAAAACGAAATAATTTTTGGCGGATTTTTATAAAACATGCATCATTACACAGGAAATTAAATTTACTTTCATTAATTTATCATTCTAAACATCTTTGTAGCAGTGTTTGTCCATCTTGGTCTCACTAAAACACCATTTGTCCAATGGTGCTTTACACCCCCAACCCATTACGTTTTCACCGCTACGCTTCATTGTTGAGATCAGATTTTTCTCCGTCATAGCCTCAATTTCTTTTCTCCGGACTGTGGAAGGTCTATCATGTCCGGTACGCACGGTGAAATGAGTAAATCGACAGAGCAAGAAAACCAAATTCAGTGTCCGTCGCACTGTGGGCGATTTCGACGATCTAGCGTAACTAAATTACATTTTCAATGTCTTAAAAGTTCCAAAATGATGCTTCCCGCCAATTACTGAAACCTTGTTGAGTATATCGGCGATAATTTGAATGCTTTATTCGATATATTTGATCAGCTGTAAGATCACAAACGAGCAGTATGTTGAAACAGTTGTTTGCAAAACACTTTGACGCGCTTTTTACACTTGATGCTTTGGTCTGAACAAAAGTCAGAAATTGATAGTATTATATATTTTTTTGCAGTTATTGACAATTTAAGGTATGTATTTTACTAAAAAAAATGTTTTGTGACCTGTGCATTTGTGTTCTTGTACTTATATGTGGTAGAAATTAACCATCATGGCAAAAACTTAGTGTGGGCCTCTTCGGGTCGGATCAAAATTGTATTCTAGTGTTAATATGTTTCGTCCTCATTTTGAATTAAGCAGCCTTTGCTGCTCCAAAAAGCTCCTGCTCATAATATTTGACTTTTTAGGCACCATGTCGGTACGCAAACGTATTCTGTTTGATGTATGGCACAAAGAAACCAAACCTTCGCAGAAAGTTACCGCAGTCAACAACTTTGTTTTTTCAAATATAGTAGATAGGTCCAAACTTACAGAAGACCAGTACAACGCTTCATTAAATATGTTGAAAATTTTTGCAAAAAAGTGGTAAAAAAATGGCGAGAATGTTATAGAGGCTATGAGCGATTTGAACAGAAAAACAAACTTTGGTTAGAAGAAGAGATAACATTTCCACAATAATGCGGTGGTAAACGGTGTGGACGAAAACCCAAAAACGTGTCTGATTGCCATGCAAAACGTCAATGCACCAAAGTATCTGGATTGGTTAAGGCAAATACATGCGAGGAACTTCTGACAGCTACACGGGTAAGCTTGTACAAAACCGGACAGAGAAGTGCATCTCAAGTAGTTTCAATGGTAGGCGCAGATCCGGAAGTTGCAAAACAGATGAAAAAAAATCCTCAACCTGATCAAATTATTAAAAAATACACTTCAGACGAAGCATTAGCCCTGTATATTGATGGCGACTTCACAAAAAATACATATAAACTAATGCAAGCTGGTGCAAAAGCAAGAAATGCTAACATTTATCCAACATATGATGTATTACGCTCCGCTAAAAGAAGATGTTATCCAGATGAAATAATAGTCAGCGAATGCTGTGCTGAAATTTCGTTACAAGAAATGTTGGATCACACAGTAACAAGAATTGTTGAAGCACACCCAGAGGTTTTTAGTTCTGTGTTCGTTAAGGCTGATGAATATAAGGATGTATCAGTATTTTATAAGTGGGGATGCGATGGAAGCTCGGGACATTCAACATATCGGCAAAGCTTTTTGGATTCTGAGCTCAAAATGGTTGATGGAAATTTTTTTGCCATTTGTATTGTGCCTTTACAAATGCAATTCGAGAGCAGGATACTATGGAAAAATCCACGGCCATCATCAACCCGATATTGCAGACCCCTAAAAATTATGTTTGCAAAAGAATCTGTGGAATTAATTCGAGACGAAATCGAAAATATTAAATTACAAATTTCAAACATTAAGCCTACTAGTCTTTGTATGTTTAGAGCTCAACATAAATTGCAATTGACCATGATTGACGGCAAAGTCTTTAGCGTGATTACAGACGCATCAACCCAAACTTGCGGAATTTGTAAAGTTTTACCGAAAAATATGAACAATTTGAGTTTTATTTTGGAATTGCCAATAAATGAAAACTTCCTTGACTACGGACTATCGACATTACATGACTGGATTCGCTGTTTTGAATGCATTCTACACATAGGATATCGACTACCAATAAAGAAGTGGAAGGTTAGCGGACTAGACAAAAGCATCGTAAATCAAAGGAAAAGCGAAATTCAAAATAAATTTATGAAGGAGATGGCTTTATTGGTGGATATTCCAACGCAGGGAACAGGAAATACAAATAGCGGTAATACCGCTAGAAGATTTTTCGAGTACCACGATCTTTCTGCTCAAATAACTGGAGTTAATGGAATCCTTATAAAAAATCTTGGAATCATTTTACGTTCTATGGCATCAGGATATGCCATAAATGTGAACCGATTCCGTGAATTTGCCTTGGACACGGCAAAGATTTTTATTGAAGAATATCCCTGGTTTTATATGCCTAGCTCCGTTCATAAAATTTTAATTCATGGAGCCGACATTATAAATGCTGTACCTCTTCCAATTGGTATGATGTCGGAAGAAGCCTTGGAAGCAAGAAATAAAGATTTTAGAAACTTTCGACTGAAGCATACACGCAAAAACTCAAGAACAAATTCAAAGCAGGACCTAATGAACACGTTATTAATATCATCGGATCCTTTAATAAGTAGTTTACGTAGAAGCTCAACACAATTCATAAAAAATATACGATTTTAGATAAGGAGGTAAAAGCTCTTCTTTTAGAAAAAATTGAAGAAACAGACTCCAGCTCCGATTCCGATTAATTAATTAAATATTAATTTTATGTACAAAATATATCAAATATATACAATATTATTCAGTTGGATTTGTTAATTTAATATTAAATATCAATAATTTAAATAGTTTCATTAAAAAAACACTAATATTCTAACACATATCAATTAAGTTACGCTAGATCAGCCAAATCGCCCACTGTGCGTCGCCGCCATTTTATTGAAACACTAATACGTGTTTGGTTATACAAAGAATTTGATTGGTCAAACAATACAGCTCTTCTGCAATTGGTTGCGATCAAAAAAAACGGCTTGAAAGCTCATAGCAGTGAGCAAACTAGACAGCGACGCCAGTGGGTGAAACGAGTAGAGCGAAGTAATTGACCAACGATGATGTCGCTTCATGTGTATGTACACTCGCTTGCTCTTTCTCTCTCACGGAATACCTGTAGGTATTACTGCAGAGCCCGGCACTCATATCCCCCGGGGGACGAACTTGTTCGGCACCTCGTATGCGTGTAACCGAACGGCTGCCGAAGTCCTCACCAGTGCTGCCAGATGCATGTATTTTTACATGAATACATGTATTTCAGGCCTTTATCTTGTAAAACTTGTAAACGTCCTCAAATTCATGTATTTTTGTATAGAAATTGCAAAATATTACATATTTTATATTTTTAATTTGGAATTTCGAAAAAATTTATTTATTGATTAAGTTTAATTTGAACGGCTCGCATAAGCATAAAATATGGTAACGTCTTTACCAGCTGTGCTTGAGATTTTCGATAAATTAACACTGATACTTATCAGTATTTGAATTTCCAAAGTCAGACATCACCAAAATGGTGTTTTTTAAATTTATGCAACACTACTTGCCGAAATTTACAAAAACTTTATATTGGTGACGATTTTCGCGTAAATTTTTAATTAAATTATCATGGAAGTCTCTTCAAGCAGTGACAGCGAAGAGAAAAAGCGAAACGCACCTTTTAACAAAAAAAGAAAGTTATACGAAGCAAAATATTCGCTTTCGTGGGAAAAAATTGACAAATATGCCGCTTGGATTCAAAAAAGCGGGAAAGGGTGCTTCTTCTTCCATTGTAAGGTTTGCAATGTTGATTTAAAGTGCGGTACCGGTAAGAGGGTTTTGGACAACCACTTACTTTGTTCTAAACATAAGAACAATATCAAAAGTATGTATTGCATGCATTATTTGTTGTGTATTGTGTTTGTGATGTCATAACTGTTTTTTCAAAGTTTACATGTATGTACTTATGTGATGTCCCCTAACCTCTCTAAATTATTTTAACTGAATGTAGGTTGCGTGTTAACTTCTTAACATTTATTCAGGTTGTGATAAGTTTCATTGGATTTGCAGGTGTACATCAACCAACATTAACATCAATGTTGCCAGAAACGGCAAACAAAATTTTTCAAGATAAAGTTAAAGGCGGAGAAATACAAATGGCTTTATTTTTGGCCAAAAATAATCTTCCCTTTACTTTAGCCGATGATTTAAAACATCTAATTCAAACTGTTGCCAGCGATTCCAAAATTGCTCCAGAATTGACGTTTGGACGGACCAAAGCTCATGCTATAATAACGCATATTACTGGAAAAGTTTCCGAAGACCAAGTTGTAGAGCGGCTACAAAAAAATAAATTTTCACTTATTGTGGATGAAAGCACCGACAGATCAACAACAAAACATTTCGCTATTATTGCAAGAACTGCAGTTAATTTTAAGGTCCAAGATAGCTTTTTTGGTTTGATCAGTGTGACTGATACCACTGCCACTACTTTACATAATATTACCAAAAAATATTTCGAGGAAAGGAACATACCTTACAAGGAAAACATGATTGGATTCGCTGCAGATGGAACTAATTCTATGTTTGGACAGCACCATTCGTTGAGCAAATTGCTTAAACAAGACGTGCCAAATATGTTTCTTATGAAGTGTATATGCCATTCATTTCACCTATGCGCTTCATATGCGTGTAAAAAATTACCCCGCAGTGTAGAAGACTTTGCTCGGGATGTTTATACATATATTCAAAATAGCCCAAAACGCATAGCAGATTATAAGGAATTCCAATGTTTCGTGAATGTCAAACCGCATAAGCTCTTGCATCCTGCACGAACACGGTGGCTGTCCTTACTACAAGTTGTACAAAGACTTTTGGAGCAGTTACCTGCTTTAAAACTATTTTTTCAATGCGCCGTTTTAAATGACAAGATACGCTCAGCTGAATCGCTTCTGGATATGAGTCTTCACCCAACAACAGAATTATATCTAGAATTCCTAAGTTTTGTACTGCCTATTTTTAGTGACTTGAACTTGGAAATGCAGTCAGAAAGTCCCAAGCTTCACTTACTTTATGAAAAAGTCTATTCAACATATATAACAATTTTAGAATGTTTTATAAAACCGGAATTTATACATAATATGGACAAGGAAATCATACTAAAAATGGACTATGAAGATGGAAAGGTTCAATTGGCGCTAGAAAATATTTATTTGGGAGGCAACGCTACTGCATTGATCAAAACGAAAGGCGAAAATATAGATCCTGACGATATAACTAACTTCAGAAAATCAAGTTTATCTTTTTATATTGAAGGATTAAATCAAATAAAAAGACGATTTCCATTCGAGGATGAACAAAGGCAAAAGCTTAAGAATTTAAAGTTTCTAAGCCCCGACACGGTACTTAATCCATTATTCAATCAAAACATGCCTTCTATTGCACATGTCGCGCTATCCTTTCCAGGTATAATGTTAAAAGTTTTCTTTTATTTTTTAATTATTATTTATTTTTTTTTTTTATAGGGCTTTCCTCAAGCAGCATCACCGAACTGGACCGGGAATGGAGGTTTTTAAGAAACACAAAACTGCCCTTTAACAAGGAAGACGATATTTCAGTAATTGAATTTTGGCACCATATATCAAAGATAAAAAAAGGCGATAATTCACAAATGTTCCCATTATTGGCTGAATTTGCACAAAATTTATTAACACTACCTCACAGTAGTGCAAACGTTGAGAGGCTGTTTTCGGACATAAATCATATAAAAAATAACAAACGAAACGCGCTTTGTACCGAATCGTTAACGGGCTTACTTTTCACTAAAGAAGGCTTAAAGCTGAGCTCTAAGCCATCGACAGAGCATATGAAATATTTTACTTCGAATATTTATAAAATGAAGTAAAAATTAACAAGTATCGTCGACAAATATTCATAAATCTAGAATAAATGCTATATTTCAATCAATACATATAAGAAAAGCATAGTTTTTTATTTAAAAAATTATCTTAGTTAAAAAAAAAATACATGTAAAAATACATGAATTTTGGCGGTTGGCCATGTATTTAAAAATTTTTCATCTGGCAGCACTGGTCCTCACACAAAATTATCTTGAGCGAGAGGGTGGGTTTTAGTTTTCCTCAGCATTTCGACGTAAGCAGATCTATGTCGCTTTGTTGAGAGAACACACATGAAAAAATTGACCGCTGCTTTGTTTTCTCTATCTTTTTCTTGCATAAGATTATTTGCTGCACTCGTTTTCTTGATTTGAGGCAGAATTTGATGAAGTTTAATTTTGCGCAGTGTAAAGCAACATACGCACACAAGCAAGTGCACACATACAACTAAACTTTTTTAGCGCTCTCTTTGTGCCGGACCCTGTATTACTGATATAACAGAGAGAGAGAAAAAAAAGCGTCTGTACTTCTGATTGGCATTGACGCAAAAAGGTTTGTGTTGCTTTCGTGTGCATGGCGGAGTCAATACAGCAGGGGTAGGCACAAAGAGAGCCAGCTCAAACTGTCAATGTATGCGTGCGCTTGCTTGTGTACGTAAGCTGCTTTACACTGCGCAAATCGTATGTGAAGAAACGAATAAAAAAATTAAACTGCAAGTGAAAAAGAATAATTCCGACCTAATTGTTGTTCAGAAACTATATGCGAAGGAGATCTTCTAAATAGCTATCAGTAAGACTATTTCGAATTGAATCTTTAATTAATTTCATTGTCGAAAATGTGGATTCGCTTATATTGTAATATACTTTTTACCCTATTGGGACAAAATATAAATAATGGCAAAATATTTTTAAAGTTGCCATGTAAGAAAGTGAAGCATCAATTTTTCTGCGTGTAGCTGCGTAACAAAGCGACATAGTACTGTTTTCATCAAAAGTCTGTGCGACACTAGCTGTTTTTTTATGCACTCAACTTGTACTTCGTGCTCACATCGGCATGCACACAGACGGCCACACGAGCAATTGCCGAGCAATAGTGCCCGCACGGGCTATGGGCGCCCACCTCTGCAATACAGGGCCCGGCACAAAGAGAGCGCTAAAAAAGTTTAGTTGTATGTGTGCACTTGCTTGTGTGCGTATGTTGCTTCCCTCCAGTACCAAATGTCCCCGGTCGACAATGTCGCCGCATCGTCGACTATACCGCCGTCGGCAGAATTAAATTCTGCCGGCGTCGACAAGCAAAGACCAGCCGACGGTGCCCGAACTATCCAATGTAGTCGTCGAAACACTTCGTCATTCGAAAAGAATTGAGCAAACACAATTTCTTCAAAAAAAATTGACACAAAAAAAAAGGAAGAATAGGAAAAATGCAGCATCAAATAATATTTATTTTCATGACGGCTTTTCCATACCCTTGTTACTTATGGATGAGGGAAAAATTTGAACTTTATTACCATATACATATTATTTTTATATATACATAATTTGTCAATAACTTGTTACTTATAAATTGATCATTAAATAAGCATGTTCTTTTGATGTGAAACATATGTAAATTTTACATAATTTTACATGCATCGTCGGTTATGGCCAAGCATACTCTGTGTTTTCGGGACGCGACAAGAAGGAAGACAAAAAGAACAAAGTTAAAACGGGACTTTGCATTGTTGTTTTTATTTACCATTTCGGCACGCGTCGCTTTGTAATTTTCGTTTCTCTTTGCATTTGATTTAGAATTGCGTACAAGACAGTTGTCAAAGATTACAGTGAGAAAGATTACAGTGAAAATATTTAAATTATTAAAAATTTATAAAGGTAAGTTTGCATGCATTTCAAAATAAATCAAATGAAGTTTAATGAAAATAAATTGTAACAATAGAAGTGAGAAAGATTACAGTGAAAATATTTCAATTATTAAAAATTTATAAAGGTAAGTTTGCATGCATTTCAAAATAAATCAAATGAAGTTTAATGAAAATAAATTGTAACAATAGAAGTGACAAATTTTAATTTTTTATGTTCCAGAGGGTATTATAAAATTGATCAGATGTTTGTAACGCACAGAAGGAGACGTTTCCGACCATATAGAGTATATATATTCTTGATCTGCATGACAAGTTCGAATCCGTCTGTCCGTCTGTCTGTCTGGATCAACAGCTAATTGTAATTAAATAAAATTAGTTAAAAACCAGAGGGCCGGGGCTAACTTCGACCGCGTCAAAGTTTGTATACCCTTGCAACTTTTTTGGTAAGTTTTTCCTTACCTATAGCCATCAAAGTGAAAAAACGTTTAAGCTTAAAGGGCTAATGTGTCCGAAAGAACGGCCTACAATCTTACCATAGGAAATAACGAAGGTATTGATCAAAGTCACTGTTTTCCACCGATCGTTCCTATGGGAGCTATATGATATAGCTACCCAATCTTTATCAAATTCGGCACAGTCATTAACAGATATATTAAACTAACAAATGTTTAATTTAAAAGCAATCGCGTCAAAAGTAACGAAGTTATTGACAAAAGTCACTGTTTTCGAAAGTTCGTTCCTATGGGAGCTATATGATATAGTGATCCGATCCGGCTGAATTCAAGATATACAACGCCTGCAGTATATACAAGCCTACATGCAAAATTTCAGCTCTGTAGCTCTTACGGTCTAGGAGGAGTTTGCGTTGATCCAGACGGACGGACGGACGGACGGACGGACATGGCGATTTGAACTCGTCTCGTCATGCTGATCAAGAATATATATACTTTATATGGTCGGAGATGCTTCCTTCTATGCGTTGCACACTTTTGACCAAAATTAATATACCCTTTTTGCAAGGGTATAATAAGAATAAATATATAAATAAATATAAATAAAAAATATAATATAATAAATTGCTGTGAAATAAAAATTTTATAAATGAATAAATTAATCAAAAGAACATTTGTATTTTGTTTTTTATTTTTGTATGGACAACACTATCGACATTCAACGCAATTGTCGATGGAACGTCCTCTGACGCGCATGCAAAGAAAATCCATCGATCAACGGTCGACATTCAAAGCAAATGTCGCTGGAACGTCCTCTGACACGAACGCAAAGAAGACCTGCCGACATACCGTCGATGTTCAGAGGAAATTTCTTTGCAAATGTCCCTCAAAACATTTTCGAAAAACCATCCGCGGACATACCGTCGACTTTGTCGCTCAGTTGTCCCGATTGTCCTTATTGCTAGGTCATCTAATGTTAAATGTCGCCGCAACTTAAATGAGCGTGTCGCCGCTATGTCCCCCAAGACAGCGGACATGTCCCCGCAAACTCGACGGAGAGTCTCCGCAGACGCGTACTGCAGGGTTTACACTGCGCAAAATGAAACTTCATCAAATTCTGCCTCAAATCAAGAAAACGAGTGCAGCAAATAATCTTATGGAAGCCCAAAGGCGGAGAGCTAAATGTGGTCGGACAAAATAATGCATTCTATATGGGTGAAATGTAATGCATTCCCTATGAATTTTTTTTCCAGCGCATTTGTAATGCACAAAATAAAAACGACTGCTTCGACGAAAGCACCGAGCCGTATTCAACTTCGTTTTTTCATGCCCCTTCCCCACTAACACCAAACGATTTTCGGCGTTGTGACGTCTCCCGAATTCCGTTTTGCACTTTTCGTTTTGTGCGTGGCACGCGTTTTTCCATCGTTCGGTTTCTTTGTCTATGCCTATTCCAGGGGTAGGCACAAAGAGAGCCAGCTCAAACTGTCAATGTATGCGTGCGCTTGCTTGTGTGCGTAAGCTGCTTTACACTGCGCGAATCGTAGGTGAAAAAACGAATAAAAAATTAAACTGCAAGTGAAAAAGAATAATTCCGACCTAATTGTTGTTCAGAAACTTAACTATTTCCTTTACTTCTATATTGTTTGGATAACTTTTTATACGCTAAATGGCTATCAGTAAGACTATTTCGAATTGAATCTTTAATTAATTTCATTGTCGA
The DNA here is from genome assembly GCF_018902025.1 of Drosophila willistoni. Taxonomy (NCBI): domain Eukaryota; kingdom Metazoa; phylum Arthropoda; class Insecta; order Diptera; family Drosophilidae; genus Drosophila; species Drosophila willistoni. Next base: position 89,789 of record NW_025814110.1, on the reverse strand, counting down.
AAATTTACGTTTTACCTAAATGTCATAAAAATGAATGCATATTTTGTATCGGCTATTATATATATTTTTCATACTATACATATATGCATACATGTATATCTTACATTTATATTACATTATGCATGTTCGCTTATATTATAATATACTTTTTACCCTATAGGGACAAAATATTTTTAAAGTTGCCATGTAAGAAAAAGAAGCATTAATTTTTCTGCGTGTAGCTGCGTAACAAAGCGATATAGTACTGCTTTCGTCATAAGTCTGTGCGACACTAGCTGTTTTTTTACGCTGTCAACTTGTACTTCGTGCTCACATCGGCATGCACACACGAGCAATTGCCGAGCAAAAGTGCCCGCACGGGCTATGGGCGCCTACCTCTGGCCTATTCCTTTTGTGTGAGCAGTGTTAATGTGTGTAAATACAAGTGCATAATTGCATGTGTGTGTAACTTTCGGCTTACGCATGGCAACGCGACACTTTTATAAATTCTTGTGCTGTGCAGACGTCTTTTTGGAGATAAGTATATCGCAGTGAGTTATTATAATAAATTTGTGAGATTGGCTTGATGCAGTTATCTAATTAAAAAGCATAAATACTGTATAACATAAATATACGTATTTATTGCAATTTTGGCTATTTAAAAAAACAGAACAGAACTCGACGACAATTTACAAAGTGTCGACGTGGCTCTGTTGTTAGTGTGCTCGCTTGGCGATCGGGCGGCCGGGGTTCGACTCCCAGCTTGGTCGAAGTTTTTTCATAATGCTTTTTATTTACAATGCTTTTTATATATTTGCATCTCATTCTCTCGCAGGCTAAATACTATAAGATCTATATGTGTCTCTGTTTAGTGTCGCTTTTTCGTTTCATCGAGTCTGAAATTACTCCCAACGATTCTAAAGAAGTTTTCACTTCAAAAACTTGTAGTGAAGCCAATTTTAACATTTTTATATTAATAAATAATAAAAAAATAAATAAGTAATATATATAGTAATATATGTATGTATACATAAATATAAGTATACGTAGCAACTATAATTTCAGTGTGCATACTAGTGTGGTAGGCTCAGTTTTTCAGTGTATGTATATTTCGGCTAGGTTTATTTTTGCAATATGCCTACAAAAAAGGCGATTTAGTAGTCGCAATATACGCCGACTTATTGCCAGGAAAAGGGGTGATAGTAATTTGTTAGTCGATGAGGTTAGAAGTGTACATATGTAGCTCAAGCAATGCCAATGAAGATGACATTTTGGATGATATTGCCGTGCCCATGCTTGATGATAATGCTCAGCAAAGCACTTTCGAAAGTGAATGTTCAAGCTTAACAGACCAACTTCGGGATTGGTTTATAAAGTTCAGTCCAGCTAGAAGCTGTGTTCGTGCACTGCTGAAAATTTTGGTTAGTTCTGGAATCGATGTTCCTGGCTCTGTTGATTGTTTAGTTAACCGTCGAGAGAAAGCTGTTTTAAGGACAGTAGCCCCGGGAAACTATCTACATCTAGGCATCGAGAACTAAGTACAAACCAATAAGCACATTTTCGAACGATATTTAAATTTCGAAATGGATGTTGGCATTGACGGGTTGCCTCTTTTTAAAAGCTCTCGCATGGGGCTTTGGCCAATATTAGGGCACTTTGCAAATGTAGAAGATAGTGTAGTGTTTATGATAGGAACATTTGTAGGAAAGCAAAAGCCCGCCAATCCAAATGTCTTTTTATATGATTTTGTCCAGGAGTTCGAACGCATTAAGCTAGATTAAGTTAGGGATGACAGAAATTACACTTAAATGCAAATCATTTATATGCGATGCCCCCGCCAAATCTTTCATATGTGGATTAAAAGGTAATTCATCCTTCAATGGATGTATGAAATGCAGACAAGTCGGTAGCCGAATAGGAAATTTTACAGTATATTCCACAACCCCAGGTATTAAAATAACTGATAGTGACTACACGTCAAGGAAATATGTAGATCATCACCAAAACTATTTCCTTTCAAACGAAATGATTTTGGAAAAAATAGGTATTGGTATGATAACACAGTTTCCTTTAGATGCAATGCATCTAATAGACTTAGGAGTAACTAAAAAAATTTTAAAATTAATTTATAATAATTCCATAAAGGAGTGTAAGTTTTCAAACGAATGTAAAATAGAAATCAATAGACGCAGCCTTTCAATTGCAGCTTTTATTCCGTCCGAGTTCCATAGGAAACCCAGAAGTCTAGAAGAATTAAGCATGTGGAAAGCCACCGAATTTAGGCTATTTATTTTATATACTTCAATAGTTCTCCTTAAAGATTTAGTTCCCGAAGACTTTTATTATAATTTTCTTTTGTTGCGCACTGGTTATAGGCTGTTACTGACTAATTCAGATTATAATTCTAATATAGATTGTATTCAACAACGAGTACTTTGTGATCACGTTTGCTCTTAAATATGGCAATCAAAATGTTTCTTTTAATGTTCATAACCTTTTACACATTTATTCACTCTTTCTACAATAATTTTTGCTGCATCCAACCTTGTTCTCTGGCCACCATAGTTTAATTCGTAGAAATTCAAAATGAAAAGTTCGCTCAGTGTCGACGTTTTGAAGATCCTCAGCCATTTTACACTGAGCCTATTAATTCACAAACAATAGGTCTTGTGAAAACAACAAAAAAAATGCTAGAGGAAGAACTTGTACCTCTTAGCATAATAAATTATAAATACGTTTGCTTGCCATATAACGAAAATTTAGTTTTCATTCCTTTTTTACACTTTCAGTCATAAGTATTTGTAGATAATTCTAATGTATTTCAGTTATGTTTAGGAAGCAGTTTGGTGGTATTTCCTCGGAGTTCAGTGGCGAGAACGGCAAAAATTACCGTTTTGCCAAGCTCGAGAGCGATGTGGAAGAATTGAAGAATACCCTACAAAGCCAGCAAAAAACTCTCGAAAATATAGAAAAGAGGCAAGTGGAAATGTTGGCAATATTAAAAAAATTGACGCAAGATGATATGCCACACGTTGACAACATTTTCCCCATAATTTAAATGGAAGACCTCCATAAAGTGAATGAGCTGGTCAGGGCAGACAAAGCCACATATGTAAGTATATAATGTATTTTGTATAATATTATTGAATTTAATAATTGTTTTTTTTTTTTAATAAATATAAACAGGTGAGAATTCTTCGGACACTAATTAGGGGAAATGTCGTTAAAAACTTTGATAGCGTCGTGGGGAAAAATATTATCCCAAACTTAAATTACGATGGCCTAAATGGGAAAGAGTCGTTCAAGCAGTTCAAGGCATTGAACGTGGCTCTATCTGGTATGTATAAATCATTTTAATTTTATTTTTGATGACAATAATTAATAATATTTAATAAGTTGCCATTAAAACTGAAGGATGGACGGAAAAGTGCTACATATCAACCATCCGTAGCTGCTTTAAAGTCCAAAAAGGTCGACTGGCGAAACAAAAATTTGAAAACAAAAAAAAAAATGTATTGTATGATAAAGAAAATGAAATTAATTTAGAAGAAAATTTAAATATAGATTAAGGCATATAGATAAAGATTTTAGAACTTAAACTAGATATTAGAATTAATTTATAAGAAAATGTAAATATTGTAAAAATTAGTTTATAAGAAAATGTAAATATTGTAAATATTGTAAAAATTAGATAATAAGAAAATGCAAATATTGTAAATGAATGTAAAAATTAGATAATAAAAAAATATAAATATGGAAAATATAGATTTAAGTAAATGTAAATATGTAAATAATAATATAATATAATAATAATATGTATATAATAATATAATATAATAATTTTTTCTAAATAAATAATTATACATTACTGGAGCATATGAAAAGCGTTTATTTATTTGCTTTTGGAATCAATTATTTGTGTAATTCCACTGCATGGAAGTATGCCATTCTATATAGTGGGAAAATGCGTTGCAGGTATATTGAGTTATACGTAAAGTTTTTCATAATGCTTTTTATTCATAATGCTTTTTATATATTTGCATCTCATTCTCTCGCAGGCTAAATACTATAAGATCTATATGTGTCTCTTTTTAGTGTCGCTTTTTCGTTTCATCGAGTCTCAAATCACTCCCAACGATTCTAAAGAAGTTTTCACTTCAAAAATCATAAGCAAGAGGGTGGGTTTTAGTTTCCCTCAGCATTTCGACGCAAGCAGATCTATGTCGCTTTGTTGAGAGAACACACATGAAAAAATTGATCGCTGCTTTGTTTTCTCTATCTTTTTCTCCCAGTGGCGGAAATTCTCATTCTTTCTTGCATTACGAATGGATTACTTTTCGCCGGTGTGCATTCAAAAACCGGTTACAAACTCCATTACTTTCTTAAGCCACGTCGACACTTTGTAAATTGCCGTCGAGTTCTGTAGTTAGTGTGCTCGCTTGGCGATCGGGCGGCCGGGGTTCGACTCCCAGCTTGGTCGAAGTTTTTCATAATGCTTTTTATTCATAATGCTTTTTATATATTTATATATTTTTTTGTGATACATTTTTATTTACTTTTTATACCCTTGCAGAGGGTATTGTAAAATTGGTCAGATGTTCGTAACGCACAGAAGGAGGCATTTACGACCCCATAAAGTATATAAATTCTTGATCAGCATGAGAAGCTGAGTTGATATAGCCATGTCCGCAAAATTTTTTCTTCTAGACCTATATGATATAGTGGTCCGATCCTAAGGATTTTCATACTTTATCTTACCCGGGTAATAAAAAACCAAAAAAAAAGATTTCATCCCGATAGCTCTTAAGACGGCTGAGTAAAACGCATACGCAAAGACGGACGGACAGATGGACATGGCTATATCAACTCAGCTTCTCAGGTCGTAAACGCCTCCTTCTGTGCGTTACGAACTTCTGACCAATTTTACAATACCCTCTGCAAGGGTATAAAAAGTAAATAAAAATGTATCACAAAATATATAATAAATGAATGCACAGCAACTAGAATCACTGTCTGTTCAGCTCTGGAAAAACAGTTTTAATTGTGGCAATTTATATTTCACCCAATCAATCAATAAATAGCATCACGGAATTCATTCATGAAAATTTAATAAAGTATACACCAGAAGTATCGCGGATACTTAGAAAAGATTACGATAAAGTTCCAATGATTTAAAGTGGCGATTTTAACGTAAATTTTGCATTGGATACAGCGGTTCCTTTAATTGACTTTCTTAATACAACATTCAGTTTAAAAATGTGTAACAATCGCACTGAATCAACAACACGATCAAAAACAACAATTGACGCGGTATTTCAAAGATATGTTGACAACATCGAAACCAAAGCATTTGTATCATATTTTAGCTATCATAAGCTACTCGTATCATTTGTTGAAATTGAAAACATTTAGGATGAATAATAATAAAATGAAGAAAATAAAACATGACCTTTATAGCAATATTATAATGAACCTATAATTATCCCGTTCCTAATGCTGCTTTTGTCTCATTCTCTCTCAGTTTGTTTTACGGAAGGTTTCACTTCTATCGTGTCTAACCGTTAGACGCCCTCTTTTTTTTTGTGTGAGGACTTCGGCAGCCGTTTGGTTACACGCATACGAGGTGCCGAACGTGTTCGTCCCCCGGGGGATATGAGTGCCGGGCTCTGCAATAATATGTTTCAGGGGCAGGCACAAAGAGAGCCAGCGTAAACTGCGAATGTATGTGTGTGCTTTACACCAGGGGTAGGCACCCATAGCCCGTGCGGGCACTTTTCTTCGGCATTCGGTCGTGCTGCAATCTGTGTGCATGCTTCAGTCACCAGGGCCCGGCACGAAGAGAGCACTAAAAAATGTCGTTGTATATGTGCATTTTTCTTGATTTGAGGCAGAATTTGATTAATTTTCATTTTACGCAGAGTAAAGCAATGTACGCACACAAGCAAGTGCACACATACAACTAAATTGTTTTACCGCTCCCCTTCAGAACCGGTCCCTGTGTAGTCGGCGGGGATTCCCAGGGGACATGTCGATTGTCCCCGGAAACAATCTAGCGACACGTCCATTAAAATTGCGCCGACATTTAACATTGCATGTCCTAGCTTTGAAGACCATAACGACAACCTAGCAACAGTTGTCGCTCCAGTTGCCAAGACAAATGTCGTGCCGAACTCTGGAACAAACAAGCATTAGCGCCACACAGTGGGGCCTTTTGGTATTTTACATTGCATAAATCATAGCTTCTAAACCGATAAAGCGATTAAAAAAATGTAAAAAGCTTATGATAAGAAATACCTTAAGCTTCAAAATGAATGTTTGTCAAGAGTGCTGGGTGTTTCTGGTGCTGAAATATTTAAGGTCAAAGTCAGAAAATATTTCCACGCATGGTTTTCCTTCAGAATGTAGCGAAACCCGTATTTTTCAATCGCATACGGAATTTATCATTATTTTAAACGACTATGTAATATTTTTGAATGCTTTAATTTGATTATCTAACATAATTACAATAAGGAAAAAATACAAAATTTTTAAATTTTTTTTTAGTTAATTTCGAAAATTTGCTATTGATGGCTGATTTTTTTCAAAATAATTTTTAATCTTTACAGTAATATCTAATAAACTCAACATTTCGGGACTAAAGTTATTATTTTCCAAATCCTTTCGTGATCGCACGTGTCTCAGTGATGCAATAAATGGGTCAGAAGAGGCTGCTAGCATGTTAAAAAGGTCTTTATTTTGTCTAACACGAGAAGTTTTTAATGTGTTAGTGTATCTGAACTTTTTGTAGTCCTTGTTTTTACATTCCTGTGCTTCTTCGGATAGCTCTCCAATTGGTAAACACTGAAATTCTATTAAAGCCTTTACGTGAGCCAAAATCCTATGTACCGTTAGGGTAAGTTTTTTTTGCGGATACAATTCAGTCAAAAGTTGAGCAGTTTTTTAACTATATTCCGCAAATTTTTCACCATTTACAATTTCCTTGAAATTTTTAGCATTCAAGATAACAGCCAGCCTTTTAATGATCTCTTGACTAATCCCTGTTATTAAAGATGTCATTTTATTATTTTCAAAAAAACTTCTTGAAGTATTTCCATCATTGGTGTTTCCGTATCCGTGCTTTGGGCAGTCAACTTGCGATCCTAGCTTCCGAGAGAGCTTGTATAATCTCCTTCCTACTCTGAATATCCACTAATGCACTAATAAATAAAATTGTCTTGAATTATATTGACAAATACTATTAATTTAAGAATTTATAAGGACTTAAGGTGATTACACTTATGAAGTTAAAAATAAACTGTCGCAAACGAGAGGAATAATTAGCTCTTTATGCTATATTTTTATTTTTATTTTATACTACCCTTTTTGTATTAATTAGGTAAAAAACTTAATATTTACATCCAATTAGGAAAACGGAAATCAAAACGACCAACCTACAACTAGGACAAATTTTTCATAAACTTAAATAACATTTACCTGCCTTGCCAGTTTTTCCAAAGCAGGTTATTAGCAATCTAACATTGTAAAAAGACATATATGTATACGAACACGTAGTATTTACAAAACAGCATTACGCAATGTTATCATTTAAACATAAAGAAGCTACAGGCAAATACGCATGCGCTCTTCTTCTTCCTTATACCTTGCAGCGCATTTTTTAGGCGAGGTTACCTCGGTGTTGCAGGGCTCCGCATATTGGGACCATATACATCTGATATTTCACCTACCTCGTGTATGTAGTCCGGTTGTGATACTAGTTGATCCTTGTTAGTTGTATTCCACCAAAAGGTAAAAAAATGCCAATATTTAGTGTAGTTTTAAAACGCTTCTAGTTCAATAACGATTTAAGATTGTTGAAATCGCCCAATTTCAGTTTTAAATTTCCGATTTTTTGTAAAATTTATCATTTACATCCATTTACTAAAAATGTCTCAACTTTGGGCGCCTCTAGCACCCACCAATTTCAAAAATTTATTTTTTTTATAATCTCTAAAGTATTCCCTATCGATTGTATATATCATTTTTGCCAAACGCGATCATGAAAAAATTGATTTTTGCAACGCTATCCGAGCAGAGGCCCAACTGTGCATGGCCTGTCAAACTCTTCGCTCTGGTCGCTAAGACCCAATTTCCCATTTTTGCCATCGATATTGTGGCTTTCAATTATGTCGTTCGTGAGTAGTTCTTTAATAGATTTGGCCAGAGTCGCCTGGCCGAGTAGCGCAGACACTTTTTCCCTTAAAAATGAAACAGACCCAATTTTTAATTAAAATTCATATTTTTCGAAAATTATTAAAAAACTTTAGATTTCCAACTAACTTTATATTATATTGTTAACATTAAGAATATTTTAAATATGCCCGCTCCTCTCCTCAGTGAATTATTTCCCTGATAACCGAATTTGGTCTCACTAAAAGGGTATAATATACTAAGTCGGGGTACGGGCACACTCTCTCGAAATATAGGCCATAAGACCACACGTGCAATGTAGAAATAAAATAATTTTTTGTTTTTCTTACGTTTAATATATATTTGTTGAATCTACTCTTAAATTAGAGTCTAACAACAAGTTTGAGATATTTTTCATAGTCTAGTACTTAAGATAAATCCTGGGGATATTGCAGGCGGCCCTAATCACTTGTTATTGGGTTGGTCTGTCATTTCTTTTAAGACGAGTTCTATTATTAGTTCGCGTAAGGGAATTGGCAAGAACACCCGTGCACCCGTGATTGATCTTAAAATCTTCGACTGCGCTCTTTGTATAATATCGACATTGCTGGTACTTGCATTTCCCCATAGTACGGCTCCGTAAGTCCAGATGGGTTTCAGTACGGAGTTGTATAGGAGGACTTTATACTCCAGACGTAGAGGGGACCGAGCATTGATGATCCAATGTAGGCTACTCGCTTTCAGTTTAAGCTGTGCCTTTTTTGTTTCGATGTGCTTGCGCCAAGTTAGTCTTCTGTCTAGGTGGATGCCAAGGTAAGTGACATCCACGGCTTGAGGAACTGGTACGTTGTTTAGCATTAGAGCTGGACAGTTTCTTCTGTTAAGCGTAAATGTAACATGTTTGCATTTCTGCTCGTTGACCCGGATACGCCAGGTTGCTAGCCATTCCTCTACCACCTTAAGGTGTTCCTCTAATTTTGCAGAGGCTTGTATTGGGCATTTGGATCTGCTAAGGATTGCCGTGTCATCGGCAAAGTGGACGTTATAATGCCTAAATTCGTTGGTAAGTCTGCAGTGTACAGCAGGTAAAGCAATGGGCCGAGTACACTACCTTGCGGTACACAAGCTTTGATTTCAAAATCAGCCGAGACGGGGCCATTACGTCTTACAGCGAATTTCCGATTGTAAAGGTAAGATTCCATGAGTTTGTGAGTGTACTGTGGGAGTTTTTGCCGGATTTTGAACATTTGAATTTTGACCCTCCAGCCAAACTCTATTGAAAGCCTGGGCAACGTCGAGAAAGACAGCCGCACAGTATTCTTTTAGTTCGAATGCTGTTCGTATTTCGGATGTTATGCGATTGACTTGTTCAATTGTACCATGTTTTTCGCGGAAGCCGAACTGGTGTGAAGGGATTGTGTTCTCCGATGCCAGAAATGAGTTTAGGCGGATCTGCAGGACCTTTTCAAAAAGCTTCGAAAGACATGGCAGCAAACTAATTAGCCTATAGGATGATGGCTGGGTTTTGTCCTTTCCCACTTTAGGAATCATGATGATAGTGGACTTTTTCCATGTTCTTGGGAAGTAGCCAATTTTTATTATAGCGTTGAATAGTTTGCAAATATATTGTATTGCAATGATGGGGAGTTCTAGGATCATTTTCGGTGTGATTAGGTCATGGCCAGGGGCTTTTTTCGGCTTTATGTGGTTTTTAATAACTGCAGTGATCTCGTCCGATTGGAGTTCCGAGTACTCACTATCCGTTAATGTGTTCGAAGGGGGAAGTACAGATGAGTTTGATGTTGGATTTGGCTGGAAAACCATTTTAAGATGTGTGGCAAATTCGGATGCCCTCTCTTCGTCACTGCGGGCCCATCCACCGGTTGGACTCCTTATCGGTGAAATTGTCTCTGTAGGAGCGCTTACAGTTGGGTGGGCTTTCCACAGATGATGTTTAGTGCTGGTTGGACTGAGCTTTTCTATGTATTTCCCTTGAGCCTAGCTTTCCTTTTGTCTTAACGCCTTGGAGAGGTTGCGATTAGCTTGCCTTAGGCGAAGTTTTGCTGCTGGTGATCGAGTAATCTGTCATTCTCTTCTTAGACGTCGTTTTTCCGTTACTAATTGTTCTATCCGCCGGTTCGTAGGCCTGTCAACAGGTTTGGTATAAGAACGGGCATGTGGAGTAGATACTCTTGCTGCAGCTCCCATCATCGACTCAAGTGCAGAGACGCACATATCAATGTCCTCTGCAGCATCCAGTTTCGGCGAACAGTCAATGTGGGCACTCATGTACATTTTAAATTTAAGCCAATTTGTTTTGTTGTTTGTAAGCCTATATGGGCGATCAAGTACTTGAGGTCTTGTTAATAATGTGAATAGCACTGGAGAGTGATCGGAAGTTAAATATAGCAGTGTTTCCGCAGTGATCCAATTACGTGGAATCCTCTTGGTTACTGCGAAATCAATCAAGTCAGGCACTTTCTGTGGATCTGTGGGCCAATAAGTAGGCCTACCCGGTGAGACGCAATCTATCTTATTGAGAGGGTTGACTATTGTGTTGTACAACTGCTTTCCTTTAGGATTTACCAGGCGAGATCCCCAGTGCGTATGTTTGGCGTTATAGTCCCCTGCTGCAATGAAGCGATCTCCGAGTGTGTTAAAGAAATCGGTAAATTCCTTTTCAGAGATTGAGAAGCTTGGTGGGCAGTACAGGGCAACCAATGTAGTGTTGCCGCAGCTGGTTTGGACGGTTATAGCAGTTGCTTGTAGGTGCTGTGTTTCAAATCTGTTGAGGAACGAGTGTTTTATACGGTTTTTGATTAGGATACCGGTCCCGCCATGAGCTTTTCCGTCTGGATGGTTTGTTGCGTAGAAGGTATATTTTGGTATTTGAAAATTATTTTTTGATGTTAAATGTGTTTCCGAAATCAGCAAAACGTCGATTTCACTTGAGTCTAGGAATAGTTGCAGTTCATTTTTGTGCTTGGAGATGCCGTTAGCATTCCAAAGACATAGACGTAGGGAAGCCATTATTTATTCTCGATAAGCTTCTGGATAAGCAGGTTTTGATTCCGCATCAGTTCGTGCATACAGTTTTGCATGAACGTCATAAAAGTGGTCATGTTTTGATTGAGTGAGATCAATAGGGCCTCTAGACCACTTGGAGTTTGCTGGCCAAGCTCTGGTGCGCTAGGTTGCGGATTCTGTAGATGGCGGAGTGACGGGGTCTCTTTCGCGGGCTCCGTCTGTCCAGTTCGGAGCACACTAGCGAAGGATACACTAGGACTGGTTGTAGCAGTCATGTTGGATGATCTAACAGCTTTGGCGAAGAAAACCTCCGGTGTAGTTTTGGAGGCGTTGAAGATGATTTTTGGTCCAGCTGGGGGTTTGCGCCCGTTTAGGTGTGATTTAAGATCCTTGAAGACAGGACATCCTCTGTAGTTGGCCGTGTGGTTCCCTCCACAGTTGCTGCATAGTCTTAGTGCGACGTTGTTTCTGTCCTTGGTGCAAATTCCATCTTCATGATGTTCGCCGCAGCCAACACACACTGACCTAAGATTGCAATTGTTAGAGGTGTGGTTGTATTCCTGGCAGTTTTTACACTGCGGTGGTTGGCGTCTCTTATGGGGCTCCTCTACGGTGATTCTTCTGTGCAATAGAAGCTGTAGGTTGTAGATCGGGTGCACTTCATTTGGCTTCGACCGCTTTGCATCTGGTTGGAGCTCGATTTTAAAGAGCGGCTGTGCGACTTTGTTCCTGTTGATGATGTTGACAACGGACTTGACCGCAAACTCTTTTTCGACCAACGCGTCTGCTATTTCTTGAGTAGGGACCGATGGCTCAATCCCCTTTAACACAACCTGGAGCCCTTTACTGCTTTTTAGTTGGTAGGTATAGAAGTTGATGTTAGCATTACGGAGGTACTTTTCGGTGACGCGGAAATTGTCCTCAGTTTGGGCTTGACATTTAATTTCTTTAATGTTACCCCTATTGAGAGGGGTTACAACAAAGTTATTTGCCCCTACTGTTTCTACTAGCTTCGAAATCAGGGCGCTGCAGTTGGCTCCACCGATGTATAAAGGGGGTGGTCTAGCCGATTTAACTTTATCTACAGCGCCGGCTTGATCGTCTTGCTGATCGGCAAGAATTTTAAAACGATTCCCGCTAAGGGGTGCTACTCGTTCATTTGGTTTGGTTATTTTCGGCGTATTGCCACTTTTTTTCTTTTGCGGGCTTAGCTTCCGCTTAGTTATTTTAATATATCTGTCCATTCCAGTTTGGACAGAAGTCGTTGGGTTTACTATTGTGGCTGCCTCTAGGCGACTTGTCGTTGACGGCTTGAGGCAGGTCAATACTTCGGCAGACGTTGCAGTAGTTGCTGTCAACGAGCTGACGGTGCTGGTTGGTGCAATCGGTGACCCAGTTATCGATATTGATGGAGAAGCACACTGCTCTCTCCACGGTAAGTTGCTGTTAATTGCTGAGTGGCTGGCACTTTCGGTGTTATTGCTTACGTTAGCATTCGGTGGGGTCGGCGACACCACCGAAAAGTACGCGTTGTTGCGTTGGACCGAGAGTCGACGCTCACGTTGTTGTTGTACAATTAGTTCTTGTAGCTGTTGCTGGTGGGGATCGAGAGAGCTTGGGCCCGAATTGGTGGACATGGCTTTTGTAAAAATTACGCACTTTGTTGTTGCAACTTAGTATTTATTGCTATTAGAGCAATCTAATAGCAATATGATTGTAAATAGGCGTCTCTGAGGCGACTGAGAGCCCTACACAACTTTTTGCAAACGCAGACTTTTTTTTTTTTTTTTTTACACTCAATTTTTGCGGAGTGCATTAAAAAACACGTCTGTACACGGCGGCAGTTGAATTGGTATGAAATAAAATAATTAAATCTGAAAATATAATAGCAATCCCAAGGGATTAATTACTAAAATTAAAGAGAGTTTACATATCAGGTGTGAGGTTTGCCCTAAAGAAAGTCTTTTTATGAAATACACCGAAATCATTAAATTAAATAAAACCGCGTTGTTTGAGTTGCTAGCGGACAAGAAGTACCTTGCGACAAAGAAGCGTCAATTTACTAATTGCGATCATTGGTAAAAGCAGTCATGTCAGAGAATCAGTCTGGAGAAGGTATCGATAATAAATAGCTTCCGATAAATTGCAAGCATAGATTGTGGCAACTTTTTACTCTAAGCGATCAAGAAGGAAGATGAGCTACACGTTTAATATGTAATTGTTTTGTAAGTATATTTGTTGGTAAATATTTACTTAAGTTACTCGGGCCCAAATCGCGCTTAAAGAACATAAATTTGCTATCAAACGAAAGAGAAAAATTCCACGAGCACGACGTCAGGGCGATTTATTAGGTAGTTTTTGTGTAATTAACAAAATAAAAATTATGTTTTTAGCAGGAGTATAGCTAAAAATAGCTATTTCCGGCTTTTCGAATTTTGAAATAGTGTTGCCAGATGCCAAATTTCGGATACTTGAATACGCGAGCTTTTTGAAACTTTTGTTCGAACTATTCTCAACAAACGAAAATATTGTTGAGTTAACATAAATTCTTAATTTTAGACAGCAAATATAGTTCAGAATATTATAAATGTGGGAAACGAGGAACTATGAAGAACTCGTCGAAAAAGTGATTATTAACTTTTTTTTTTTTTATTTCCTTATATATATACTAGAAAACACGGCAAACGTTGTTTTGCCATATAAATAATTTTCTAGTAATTTCTAGTGTAGACAAAAAATAGCTAGGCAAAACATTATTTTTAAATTATTATAATTTATGCCTTAAAACAATATCAATCTCTTTATTTGTAAGAATTTATGTAGTTCGTTTGGCATTGGCAGCAGTGAGCCCATTTTATGATAAACTTTGCCTCTGATTTTGAATGTAGAATTGAATTGTTGACCATTTGTATAAGTATTTCGAACTATTTCTGTTACTCCGAACGATGTCATTTGAAAGCATGAATTGAATCTTCGAATTGACTTTAGGAACACGTTAGAAACTGGATAAGTGCCGATAAGTAAGCTGTTCAATGGTTCAGGTGGTGTTTCAATTTCAGGTAGTTGTACTTTGCCTGACGCGCAACACATTCCAGCTGGCTCATTTTTGAATTTCAGAGCATGACAATGCGGACATTCCTTGCACCAATTACCACTTTTGAATGAGCATAATATTCAATATCGGGATCATAGTGGAATGCTAGACGCAGGAATGAATCAGATATAAATGCTCGATGTACCTGTTGTCGTTGTTAGTCATTTGTTCTTCGTCTATTGATTGTGAAACGGCGTGATTGTTGTTGTCCTAATCTTATGACTTCATTGCGTTCAGCTCGTGTATCTTCTGGCTTTTCTTGATGCAATTGCACCATTCTAACACGTGCATCAGTATTTTGTTGCTGGATTTGTTCTTTCGGATCTGCTATTTCGCAAGTAACAAGCATTACTTGTACTGCGGCTCAAATCAGCCCCTTTGCGTTTTCTTTGCATTTTTCGTTAGTAACTTTTCGTTTGTAACTAAAACAGGAATGAACGAATTTCCTACAACGTGGTTGACATGTAACTGCCCCCGCCTACCGCGGTCAATACACGGAAAGCCGTTATAAAAACCCATATTATTCGCGTTCGCGAAAATTTTCTTAATATTTTTTTCCATAAGAAGAAGGTTCTTCCTAATAATAACAAATACAACAAAAAAAGAATTAGTGAAATAGTGTCCAGACCAGAGAGCTGCAACAATCACAATTTCTTCAATCATACCCGATCATTGACTCAGATTTTTTGTGATCGAACATTAAGCGAACATTCAGTTCCAATCAGTTGCAGGTCTCTGATTGTGATGGGTATGATCGATCACGAAGGAACAAATTTCAATCGAGTTAAATCAGGCCTCAACATCAAACAGGCTCGATCCGGTACGATCGCCGAAATGAAACAATCAAATCGTTGATTTTTTGCTTCGTGTATGAATCACGAAATGTGATTGTTGCAGCTCTCTGATATGTACATACGTATGTACATATTTGTGTGTTTTAAAGAAAACAAGTTGCGATGAATAAAATTAACCAAAACACTTCATTTATTTCATTATTTCAAACTGTTTAAAACTCAAAATTTAAATTCAATTAATGCTTAAAACTAATGGAACACAAATTTGAAATTTCTATCACTTTTTCATAGAGATCATTAAAATAAAAATAAATAAATCCATTTTCAGGTTGGAAACTTCATTGCAAAAACTTTCATATTATTGAATCTTAATTGGTAAAACTTTTATAAAATGAATGTAAAAATAATAAACTGTCATCTGAACATGTTCCGAGTCTGTTTCTTTTTTCAGTAATAACGTTTCCAGCTAGAGAAAACGATCTTTCAGCGGCAGCGCTGCTCGCGGGAATCGAATGGATTTGCATTGCTATTTTTGTTAAACAAGGGTATTTTAGCGGACGTTGACGATACTATGCGCAGTACGTTCAAGTGGCCCCTACGACACCAGGACAAAGCCTGTTACGCGCGAGCCCAAGCAGATAACTGCCCACCTCCCACCCGACCGACCGAGGGGTGCACGCACGGCACGAATCGCGTGGACAAATACACAATAGAAAAAACAGACAAACAAATAATACTATAGCTATCTGAGCCGATTACAGGGGATAGAAGATTGTAATCAGAGCAGAGGACCCTAAAAGGTTCATGCATAGCATAGTTAGAAGAACAACGACTAAGGGATAAAGGTATCAAAGGATGTCTACTCTGTCTACATGGTACCGACAGATTCACCTGAGCTAATAACTCAGGCGAGTCGATATCACCAATTAGGAGCTTGTGCATAAAAATGACACCAAGCATAATTCTACGGTTAGTTAGGGACGGAAGGTTAATCAAGAGAAGTCTACTAGAATACGAAGGCAAATTGACATTGCGATCCCAGTTTAAGCCACGAAGAGCAAATAGCAAGAACTGCTTTTGAACGGATTCTAGTCTAATCTGGTGCGACTCATATTGAGGTGACCAAATGCAAGATCCATACTCTAAAATAGGACGGACAAGCGAAGTAAAAAGAACTTTAGTTGTATTTGACCATCTTTTAATGAAACCCAGGACACTCATGGCCTTTGCGACCGTGGTGGAAATATGGGTGTTAAAATTTAACTTATGGTCCATAAGTACGCCCAAATCATTCATATTATTTAGACGTTCTAAAGAGCTGTTGTTTAGAAAATAAGTGACCAGTTGAGGAGAGTTACGAAAAAAAGTCATTACCTTACATTTGGTAGTGTTAAGATTTAGTAGATTAAACTGGCACCAGGATTGAAAGTTTTTAAGATCAGCTTGTAGCCGACTAAATGAATCTATATCTTTATAAGTAAGGCAAAGCTTGACATCGTCAGCATACATAAGCACACGCGAATGAACAACGACTGATGGAAGATCGTTAATAAATAGTGTGAAAAGCAGAGGGCCAAGATGACTACCTTGAGGTACACCAGAAGTCACAGAAATGGAAACGGAAAAAGAAGACTTAAAAAGTTCCTTCTGTTTTCTATTTGTTAAATATTCTCGAACCCAAGAAAGGAAAAGGGGTGGAAACCCAATGTCGCTCAGCTTAGAAAGTAATAGGGTATGATTAACGGAATCAAAGGCTTTGCTGAAGTCAGTGTATATGACATCAGTTTGTTTACCATTTTTGAACCCCTTGATAATTATTGATGTAAATTCTAAAAGGTTAGTGGTTGTAGATCTACGTTTCACAAACCCATGTTGGGATGGCGAAATAATAGAGCTGCAAAAATGTTGCAATTGAGAAGTTATAATTTTCTCAAAAGCTTTCGGAATAGCGGACAATTTTGAGATACCCCTATAGTTAGAGGCTTCGGACTTTTTGCCATTTTTATGCAGAGGAATAATATACGACTCCTTCCAAATAGATGGAAAAGAGGAAGATTCTACAGACAATA
This sequence comes from Drosophila willistoni, assembly GCF_018902025.1. Classification (NCBI taxonomy): domain Eukaryota; kingdom Metazoa; phylum Arthropoda; class Insecta; order Diptera; family Drosophilidae; genus Drosophila; species Drosophila willistoni. The sequence goes on along the minus strand of NW_025814110.1, from coordinate 72,660 downwards.
GAAACAATTTTAAAATGGGTTTACATAATGCGTTTGCACAGAACCTGAGTACACATCCAGGAAGACCGTCTGGCCCCGGAGAATAAACAGGTTTAACTAATTTAAGTTTGCTAAGAATAGAACTTTCATCAATCACTGGATTGAAAATGCCATTAGCCTTTTTTAAATGATAAGGATACGGACTTGCTCGATATTCCGTTGAGGAATAAGTTGTTTTGAAAAAAACTCACAAACATATCGGCAATTGCCTGATCAGTACTCGCTTTCTTATTTTGAAAAGACAAAAAAGATGGGTGCACAGAGGTCTTACGTTTAGAATTAACAAAATTATAAAATTGTTTAGGGTCAGAAGAAAACTGAAGCTTACACCGCTGAAGATAATTCTTATAGCATTGTGTATTAAGCATCATGAATTTTGAACGAGCGACCGTATACAGAGCGTCATCTGCTGAACGACGTGTTTTTTGAAACTTTTTATACTATCAAGTCTTCACATTTTTCAAATTGGTTAACTCTCGAACCAGGGAGAATTGTTAAGGCGCTCCTGCCAACCAAGAGGCACACAAATATCAAAGAGTGAATTCAGAGTACCATAGAAAAAACGAACAGCCGAGTTCATATCACTACAATTGTACAGATAAGACCAATCGGTAGTAGCAATGTTTTCATTAAGGCTGGCAAAGTCAGTCTTACGAAAGCACCTAGTTAGTGGTAACTCATTTGAACCAAGTAATGGTGAAAGCAAGGGCAAATCAATTTTTAAATTTAATGTAGGATGAAATTTGTCGTCTGGAAGAACAAATGGTTCGATCCTAGAAACCTCACAATAAGAAGAATCCAATCCAAAAAATGAGATCTAACGATTTTCCATTAGAATTTAAGACAGGATTGACTTGGGATAAAGATAAGCCTAGAAGGCCATCAATAAAGTCATGTGACAAAGAGGGCAACAACGTGGTAGATTCATCTGTTAGTGACCATGCTAAAGCGGGTAAATTAAAATCACCTACAACTATGAGCATGTCTTGACTCGAAACTAAAGAGGAGACAAACTGAATTGCCTCTAAATGATTTAAATATACCACCATGTCTGACAATGGTGGAATATAGGAACAAGTAATGAAAGCATTAAAAGATTTCAAATTTACTTTAACACCGACAAACTCAATCTCCTGGGTACTAGAAAATTGAATCATTTCAGATGATAAAGCAGCATCAACAGCTATCAGAACGCTACCACCTATGCGAGAAATCCGGTCACGTCTGAAAATAGAAAAGTTTGTGGAAAAAACCGATGCATCAGCAATATCAGGTTTTAGCCACGTCTCTGTGAAAGCTAGAATGTTATGCTCAAAAGAAAGACTATCTACATAGAGATTAGGAAGTTTAGATTTCAGTCCTCTAACGTTCTGGTAACCCAGGTTAAGGGACGAAGCTAGTTTTTTGACACACCAGCAGATGCTGATGTGGCAGGAATAGTATTAGTTGTTGTTGTAGGCAAGCGAATCGGTTGCCGATTTTTCTTTTTTACAGTATATTCCTTAACTATTATATGTTTAGGCCAAAAATCTTCTCGACATATAGTGTCGAAGATAGTGGCAGAAACACTAATTTTAAAGGACGAAATGTCCCGAGAATAAGAAAATTTAAACTTCTCCACCGCAATATTCGAGACGTTAACTTTCTTCCGAATATAGGCTATTACATCATCAGATGTGACAACAGGGTCTAGCCTAGAAACAAATATATGTTTCTTTGGTGGTATGCCAACGAGAGGCCGCGGTCCCGAAGCGTCAGCCGCAGCAGTAACGTTGGACAAGTCACCCACTGCAGCAGTCAACTTGTTTACGGGGCCCTCGATACTTTTAGAACTATCGGCAATTTCCATTGGAATGGGTAATTGCCCAGACACATCGGACACTACAATAGGCATCGTTTTTAAGAGATCATTCACAACCGGGCTCTTAAACGATATCAATTGCTGTAAATTAGGAATGGACGGTGCATGAGACTGGTCGGGGACGATAAGAGACGCTGGCGGATCTACAGATACAGAAACACCCCAAGGACTGGTCCTTTTACGTTTCGGAGACTCATTCATAAGCGATAAACTTCTGAACTGAGTCTCCACCGCAGTAAACTCCGCTTGGAGTTTATTAAAACCTGCCCTTAAAGTGTCAAAACTATCTCTAGTCCGCCTCATGAAAGAGCGCATCTCATTCTCGACCTCCCGGCAAGCATCACATCCATATTTTAAGCCACCACCTTAAGCAATAGACTCCTTGATTCTGCCTGTGTAACCTGCACACTTAACGTGAACCGCATTGTCACACAACCAACAATGAATATAATCATGGGAGTCAACCGCATTAGTGGCAACTATGCAATTATTTTTTGAACCATTTTATCAAAAAGTTTAATTTAATTATAAAAGGAAATACAAAAAAATAAAAAATAAAAATTCTAAAGGTAAAAAATCTGTGTATAAGAATATACTGACCAGTCCTGACACAAGGGTTAATGTGCAGAGTAAGCCTTCACAACTAAAGCATAAAAAGAAATGAAAACACAAAAACAAAAACACGTATCACAGAGTCGCGGGTAGTCAAAAGACGAGAGCGCAAATCAATCAAGAATAGGAAAGAGCGGGAGAGCGCGTCAAATCGAACACATGCAACAACAATTTGTACGCAAGAGCGCGAGAGTTAGTTAAAACGGTAAAGACACAAAAGCAAAAAAAATAAACAAAACAACAACACCGCTGATGCAAGTATTGTTGTAAGTTTTGATTTTATTTAAATTTAAACAAAAACGACAGCAAGAATTCGCGAAATGAAAATAAAATTCGGATGTTGTAATTATTATTAATTAAACCGATAATTTAAGAGTTATGTAAAAGTATTTAATCGCGAGAAAAAATAAAAGTTGATAAGCGCAAAAAAAAACACGTCCGTCCTCTGCAACGAGTGAAAGTGAAAGTTTATTTCATTATTTTGCCACCAGTCAATCAAACTAAAATTTTCATCCATTGCAACTATTTCATTGCAATACTTTTCAATTTGTTGTTCAGGCGTCTGTGCGGTATGTAAGAAATTCCGTTTTATTAAATGCGGAAAAAAGAAAGTGTCGTTTGATCTAGTCTTTACTTGGCTACTAGCATCTAGTCCATAAATCAGATAAAGGTGTATTTGGACATGAATTTAAACTTTCTGTCAACATATGAGTGTTTAAAAATAACTTTATGTCTTCTAAATCATCTGGCTGCATACTTAAAGCCGGGGGATACAAAAAATATGCAACTTTGTGCCATATACCGATGTTAGGGACCCAAATTTTGTTTATATTTTCGATAATATTTTCTTTTAAAGATAAAATAACCGGCATTTCATCGGTTGTCGGCTGACATAGATTTTTAATTGTTAGAAATGCTGGCAATACACAGCAAGGCGACGGCGCACTACAAAGCTGCAGTTTTTTAAAAACAATTTCAAATTTTTCACAAATTTCCACAAGCGATTTTACAATATGTATGCTATTTTTAACAATCGCATAATTTGATTATTCTGCTTTAATGTGGTATTTATCTCTCCCCAATTGTCAATAATAGATTTGAGCATAAAATAATTTGAGTTCCAACGTGTTGTGCATTGGCTTTTTAGAGAAGTGGTCAGCAGATGCTGCAAATTTGTTTTTTTGAAATACTTAACTAACTTCTTGCACGATTCCAACATTTCTGTGAGCTCTGTGGTATCAGAAAAAGACTTCTCCAATACATTATTAAGCAAATGGCTGCTACAGTTTAGTCTAGTATGATTTTCTAAGGCCTTTACAATATTAGTTCCTCTATCCGATATAAATTTAATTTTTTAAGCTTTAAACTTTTAAGCTTTTCTAAAATGTTGTCGGCCGTTGTCCTTTGGAAATCCATTGATTTCATTCCTAAAACCAAATCAAAGAATTTAAAATCCTTTTGGTAGTGTAATGTTACTCCCAGGCGCGTAGCCAGAAAATTTTTTCGGGGGGGGTTTTCAGCAAATATTAAATACACATATTCATACTTAATAATAGAATGGATGACCTTTATTACAAATTTTTTGTCTATTTTCCGACTTGTTTTCGCCATTTCGTTCAAAATATCCTCTGGAGTGACTTCAATTTTAGAGTCGATGTTGAGCAAAGCTAGTCTGTTTAACCTCTCTTGACCCATTGTACTTCTTAAATACGTTTTCAGCCTCCTTAGTGAAGAATGAAGTAAGTAAGTCGTCTCGCCGACTTAGGTATACCATACACCAGTAAAGCAAACATTTCAACTTTATTAAACAAATGCATTTTCACATGCTTCTTACAAGCATATCTTAGTATCTCGCTCACTCAATCATACGAGCACCCTAGCGCCCCCACAAGCCAACGGCCAACTCCGGCCTTATGGAAAAACGTTTATATGCATAATTCGACTGTTTTTTTGTCCGATTTTGATCAAATTTGGTATTTTGCTAGATATTCGTATCAAATTTAAGTGTACCAAATTTGATTGCATAAGGTAAAAATATACGGGAGATAATCAAGTTTTTCAAATTACGGGGGCGGAAAAGGGCGTGGCAAAATCTTTATATAAACAAAATGTGTGCATTTACTAAGCGAATATACATACCAAATATGGTGTCTCTAGCTGGAATAGTTTTTGAGATAAACGCTTTTTTTAAATTGCGGGGGCGGGAAGGGGCGTGGCAAAAATTTGAAATAAACTTGATCACTCTACATACTACACGAGTCTACATACCAAATTTGGTGGCTCTAGCTCTTACAGTCTCCGAGATCTAGGTGTTCATACGGACAGACGGACAGACGGACGGACGGACGGACGGACAGACGGACATGGCTAGATCGACTCGGTTGTTGATCCTGATCAAGAATATATATACTTTGTGGGGTCGGAAAAGCTTCCTTCTGCCTGTTACATACATTGCGACTTTAATATACCATTTCACCCTATGGGTGTATGGTATAAAAAGAGCGTTCGCTCGGAGCAACAGAGACTAGAAGCGTCGCAGCAATTTGCAAATACCGATGAACCGTGGGGTAAAAAGACTCGCAACAATGATTCAATGCATAAATGAACGTGTTTTGTCGCTCATCTTTTGGGATTTCCGAACATCGCCTGAAAAAAGTTTTGCTATATTTTATCTTATGGCGTAGTACAAAAATTAATTTGTAACCACATTTTTACTTGATTTACTGAATTATTTTTCCATCGAAAGGTGAGGAAACAAAAATAAAATAAATGAACATGAAAATAATGCGAACAAATATATCATTCAACAATAATTGTGCTACCAGAAATCATAAAAGTCAATTACCTTTGCCACATTTTCATTTCAGCTTGAAATTCTTCGGTCGAAGAGTGTGTATTCGGCCATTGAGTTTCGAAAGATTCTACACTTGACTTGATCTTATCGAAGTCCAGTTGATCACATTTTGATGGCAATATCGTTTGAATTTTTGAAAGAAGATCACGGTGCTTCATAAATCTTGACTCCAATTCTTTGCAATAATGATCCAAAAATGGGATAAAAACTGATTTTCGATAGTATTCTTCTGGGTTACCAGTATGGTTATCGCTGTTTGCCTGGCGTCCAACAACCCGGGGAACACTTAACGAACCTCCTACTTTTTTAGTAGTTTGTTTTGCTTCTGCGAAAATTTTTGCAAATGTGGCGTTTGCATTTCTCCTCATATCTTGAACTTCGCTCAACAAGTTATCTGCATATCTTACACAAATGCTCAAATCGCAATCTTTTTTTTGTAAACTTAAACTGAGATTTTTCGTTAAGTGAAAGATAGGTTTCAAAACTGTGAGAGCAATTATGAACTGAGGTTTTTGTATAGACGTGAGAAGTGCATTGGGTTGAACTCCGTCAACTTTTGTCATAGTTTCATCTAGTTCTTCAAGTGCTAGACAAACATATTCATACACATCTTGAAACAATTGTAAAGAATCAAGGTGCTCAACCCATCGAGTTTCACAAAATTTGAGCAATCGAGTACGCTTTGCATTAGGAGCATCATTCTTGATAAAAGTCTGCAAAATGATACCAGCTTTACTTGATTGGCGAAAAAAATTAACTATTGCTTTGATTGTCCCAATACAATTTCTGATTGATGGAACGTCGCATGCATGGGAGATGGCCAAATTTAAACTGTGATTCGCACAATGGAGGTAAATGGCTTGTGAATAAGATTTTTGAACTTCAACTTGACTATTGACATTTCCACTCATCGCGCGCGCCCCGTCATAACCTTGTTAATAAAAGAGACAATAGGAAAAACGTTACAGAAAAATAACATATAGCACACAAGGAAATTTATTATGGAATTCCATAAAAAAGAAAGGCACAGCAATTTTTCATACTCATTTTTTAATTCACCTTGCCCAACCATTAAAGAAGACTCAACTTTCAACTCTTTCAGAGTTGTTAGAAGTGCATTGCTGAGCCCTTTCCCGGTTACATCTTTCACAGGTGTGAAACACAAAAAATCTTCCTGAAGTCGATATCCCTCTTTTGAATTTTCGGTATATCGCACACAGATTGAAAATTGTTCAATTCCGCTGACGTCAATGGTTTCATCAGCGATAACAACGAAACATTTTGACTTGTTAACGCGCTGGACAAGTTTTTCTGTAATCGTTTTTCCAGCAGCATTTATTATTTCGTTTTGAATAGATGGACTGGTATACGTAGCTTTGGCAGAAGCAGTGTCCAAATGTTGACGTAAATCTGCATCACCACTTTCCAAGGCAAAACGCAATAGTGCTTTGAAATTTCCTTCACTTTCTTTTGCAACTTCCGTGGATATTGGACCGGAATCACGATGACCTCTTAGTGCGATCCCTTGTCTGCCACATAGAAGTACAGCCCGGATAATTGGAGTCAATTTCCGTCTATTGTCGATTCGCATTTTCATTCGACTCAAATCGATTTCACTCAAAATATCGTCTTTTTTGTTCTCAAAAACAGATTTGAAATTCTCTGCATCGATGAAAGCATTTTTGTGGTACTCTTTTTCTTGATGATCTCGGAACATTTCAAGGGCTTTCTTCCAGTTCTTGAACGGTGCCCCTACAAAAGTTTTCATAATTTGATGACTCCCCTTGCCAACTGATCCGACTGCAAATAAAACACAATATTTGCAGTAAACTCCATCTTCTTCAGCCGAGTAAGACAACCATTGAAAGGATCGCAACCAAGACAACTGAAATTTTAAATTTCGATTGCTTGATGTTAGAAACTTAAAAGTTTCATCTGGGACCCATACATCAACAAGAAGTTCAAATTTTTTTTTTGTCGTTGAGTTTTTTCCAGCAGTAAGTAACAATGTCTTTCGGGGAAACCTGCAAACATTTTTTTATTTGTAAAATTTCTATCTGGATCCGAAATTTCTATTTGTCACATTCAATTACAAAGTTATTGATATAGAAAAGTGGAATTAGTGTGGCAACTTAGCGAAGATAAGCGAATGTGGCAACATCGGGATTCGCGGAGAAAAAACGTGCTTTTGAAACTATATGTACATATGTATAAACTATGAATGATTTCTCCACATTGAGAAATATAATTATATGTTGTTTCTTGCATTTATGTCGTTGTTATCAATAGTACTTTCTTCACAGAATTTTCTACAATAAATAAAGTAATTATTTTATTACAAAAGTATCTTTCCAAATTTTCGACTATTCCCCCCCCCCCCCCCCCCCCCCCCCCCCCCCCTGTATACGCGCCTGGTTACTCCTAAAAAGTTACGCTTCACGTAGTTGTCCGTCCACAAGTCAATTGTCGCCGACGCGCCACAATTGCTCACCACCTTTTCAATTTCATCCTTTAATTCGTTCTTCTTTTCATTTGCGATTTTGAAGACTTTTCGTGAAATGGTCGTTGGATCAGGTAGCATGTCTTCCACGTCGACGTGCTCGCCATAATTTGCGCCAATCTTAATAAAAAAACTTTATTAATATCTGGTTAGAGATTACGACCTATTGAAATTTAAATCCACCTTGTACTTATTTCACCATGGTCCAGACATTCACGCGTGATGCCGTGACCAAGGATAACGAGTTTCATTTTTATACCATACACCCATAGGGTGAAATGGTATATTAAAGTCGCCAAAATGTATGTAACAGGCAGAAGGAAGCATCTCCGACCCCACAAAGTATATATATTCTTGATCAGGATCAACAACCGAATCGATCCAGCCATGTTCGTCCGTCCGTTTGTATGAACATGCAGATCTCGGAGACTATGAGAGCTAGAGCCACAAAATTTGGTATGTAGACTCGTGTGGTATGTCAATGTATGGAGTTAATTGGAATTTTGGCCACGCTCCCTTACGCCCCCAGAATTTACATAAAACTGTTTTTCTTTAAAACTATGACAGCTACCGACACATTAATTTTGATATGTAAACTAGCCCAATAGACGCGCAGATATTGACTATCTAAAAATTTTTCCACGCCCTTTTCCGGCCCCGCAAATTAAACAAAACTGATTTTCTCGAAAACTAACAAAGCTAAAGTCACCAAATTTAGTATGTATACTGGCTTAGTATGTGCGCAGAATACATATATTTTAATATGTTGCCACGCCTACTTCCGCCTCCATATTTAGAAAAAACAGATTGGCTCTTGCAATTTTTTGACCATCGCGATCAAATTTGGCAGACTAATAACTCTTATCTATTTCTATCAAACTACCACATTTGATTGAAATCGGACTAGAAACATGCAAAATATACGTATGAACGTATTTTGCTACGCGATTCATAAGGGCAGAATTGGCCGTTGGCTAGTGGCGGCGCTAGAGTGCTCGTGTGTTTGTAGAGTGAGCGAGATAGCATATGGTTATGAGGCATGTTAAAACAATTTAATAGACATACATTTGGTTTTCGAAATTTCAAGTATTTGTTTCACCTGGTGTATGGTATACCCAAGTTGGCGAGACGACTTACTTACTTCATTATATATAGTCGACGGCATAAGTATTTTGACAAACAAAATTTTTAGAGAATATGCTAAAGTTTTTTTTAAGAGACCATAAAAAAGAAAAGAAATAATTTTGGTGAAAAGATATGAATATCCGCAGTTTATTTAAATCAAAAACGAATTCCTAAAATAAACATTAATAATCAGAAAATTCGAAGTAACAAAATGCATGGTGACAAAAGTATTTTGACAAATGTCCAAAATAACAAAAATGAATACAAGTTTACGTTTTAACGTATTGTTTGCTATGTTTAATAAAAAATATACCCTCCATTAGCATTTATTACTTTTTGTAGACGTCTCGGGACCGAATCTACCAAGTTACGGATATAATCCAACGAAATGTGTCTCCAGAGCTCTCCAACCTCAGAAATAGTGTCCTGTCGTGTCCTTTCGAGATCAGCACAACGCTGTCGCTTAATATAAGCCCACAGGTTTTCAATGATGTTCACATCAGGACTTTGCGGTGGCCAATCCAGCACATTTACTTCATTTTCATTAAAAAAAACTTGTTATCATTTTTGCTTTATGGCATGGCGCATTGTCCTGCTGGAAAACAAAGGACTCTCCGATAAGTTTATCCCCTGAAGGCAAAGGATGATCTTTAATGACGGTCACATATTTTTCTTTCGCCATGGTTCCATCGACGGGAACCAAATCTCCTACGCCGTTATAAGCAACGCATCCCCAAAACATAACTGACCCACCCCAATGGCTAATTTTTTCACAAATCGGTCTTCTTTTTTGATGTGTGATTTTTGGCATTCTCACATAAACTTTTTTTTTTGAGCAGTGGAAGCTAAAGGAGCTTTCATCACTCCATTAAACTTGACGCCAAAACGATTGGGGCTTAGCAATATATTTTTTGGCAAATTCGAGACGTTTCAGTTTGTTCCTGGCAGTAATCTGGGGAATATCTCTGGCAACATACGTCTCAGTTGTCTTGCGAGGTCTTCCACTTCGCGGCAGGTTTTTGACGGATTGGTGTTTTTTAAACTTTTTGAGACATTGTATAAGTTACTGATATTTTCTACAGAAATACCAGAGTTATACATCGCCACCATTTTACACTTGACCATGTCACTTAATTCATTTGCTTAACCCATAATGTCGCAAAACAAATAAGTAAAATTGATTTTTTATTTCAATGAACTAATTATTGAACAATAATAACCACGTGTGATAATTGTTTACTCTTGAGCAGACTAATAAAGACTAAATACTGAGAATGTCAAAATACTTTTGTCCACCTCTCATCAGCTAACGAAAGACAATAAAGCAAAAATTAAGATAATGCATAAAGCAATTAAAGAAAAAAATTTTCATTCTGCTTTATTATTAACTGTTATATGCATTTCTTATAAAGTAAGAACCGTTAACTACTCAATTTCTTTAAAACAAATCGCTAAAGAGAGCAACAACTTTTGTCAAAATACTTGTGCCGTCGACTGTATTTCGGGTCCTGCGAATCGAACTGCATCATTAGTTTTTTAAGTTATCACGATAGTTTCATACAAAATTTTTTCCGGAAGTTTTTCATGAAAGCCATTTTTTCGAAACGGATTTTTTTTCATTTGCTTCTAACTTCTAAAATATTAATTTTTTTTACAAACTTTCTTCAGCAACGTTTCTTAGAATTGAAAGAGCTACAAATGTGAAGACATCTAGCCTCTAAATCCGTCCGTTCCCGAGCTTTGGGACAAAATGTAAAAAAATCGAATCTGGACCCAATTTTTTTTATGTTTTCTTTCTCACATTTTGCTAATATTGAAAATTTTCCATTCGAATCTGGATCATAATATGAGAATTTACTATGCTTAATGGCAGCAGAAGAAACACCAGACCTATCTAATTTACGATTTATAACCATTTGATCAAATTGAATTTTTATACCATTGCAAAAAGGGTATATTAATTTTGGTCAGAAGTGTACAACGCATGAAAGGAAGCATTTCCGACCATATAAAGTATATATATTCTTGATCAGCATGACGAGACGCGTTCATAAAGCCATGTCCGTCGGTCCGTCTGGATCAACGCAAACTCCTCCTAGACCGTTAGAGCTACAGAGTTGCATGTAGGCTTGTATATACTGCAGGGATTGTATATCTCGGATTCAGCCGAAGTCGACGAAGTCACGAACCGTCACTTTTCTCCATAACTTCATAGCTCAATCTGAGCTATTGTCATAATTTAATATTGGTGAATTTATTACACCCATAAACAACTGTGCCAAATTTGATTAAGATCGGGCGACTATATCATATAGCTCCCTTAGGAACGATCGGTGAAAAACAGTGGCTTTGATCAATAACTTCGTTATTTGATAAAACGTTTTTCCACTTCGACGGCTATGGGTAAGGAAAGAGTTACCAAAAAAGTTGCAAGGGTCTACAAACTTTGACGCGGTCGTAGTTAGCCCCGTCCCTCTAGTTTTTTTCTTAACTTAACTTTTTCAATACATTTTGATTTGAAAACCTATCAACTTCACCTTTAAGTCATTGATTTAAATGCACCCGTAAATTCACAGTAAATTCTCATATTGTGATCCAGTTTCGAATGGAAAATTTTCAATATTAGCAAAATGCGAGAAAGAAAACATAAAAAAAATTGGGTCCAGACTCAATTTTTTTTACATTTTGTCCCCAAGCTCGGGAACGGACGGATTTAGAGGCTAGATGTCTTCCCAACATTTATAGCTCTTTCAATTCTAAGGAACGTTGCTGAAGAAAGTTTGTAAAAAAATTAATATTTTAGAAGTTAGAAGCAAATGAAAAAACATCCGTTTCGAAAAAATGGCTTTCATGAAAAACTTCCGGAAAAAATTTTGTATGAAACCATCGTGATAACTTAAAAAACTAATGATGCAGTTCGATTCGCAGGACCCGAAATAAGGTGAAACCATCGAATTTTGCCATGTCTGTTTTTTTTTTTTTTTAAACTATCACAGTGTTCTTTGCAAAATGCAAAGACAGTACAAATCGAAGCCGCAGCTGTGTAACGGCACTTGTTTTTCCAAGAAAAACCAATATGTGCGGCATTGCTATATATTTACCTAATTATTTCTTTTTGATTTGGAAACTAAGCTGTCAACATCTTGCATAAATTAACTCGATTTAAAATGCCTGGAAATCGGATTGATGAAAATTTGATTCAGCTAGTTTACTAACATCACAGTAAAGGAAAATCAGCAAAGGAACTGTCGTGTTTTCAATAAAGTTGAGAACCATTTATAATATAATAAACCGGGCGGAGACGGAAAATAGGTTGGAGTTAAAAAAGAAAAAAAAGAATTATTGCTGTGCGGCCAGTATACAATTTAGGATAAAACTTTTATTATACACAGATTGAGAATACTTTAAAGAATATTTTTTTAAAAAAAAATTTTTTTAAAACAAAATGGCGGAGATATGGGCCGTCAAGTGACACCATGATTTCTAAATCCTTGCAGGTGGGGTGTCAAATTTCTCGGCTAGACATCACCCGAAAAATCCAAAAAAAATCTTGTTATTCAGGAAGGCTATGGCTATCCGCCCACGTAGGATTTTTTTTTTAAAAATATTTTTTGGCAAAATGGCGGCTGTTTGAAAGAAAAACTCTCTTTTTCGGAGAACATTTTTGGCTAAAAAAATTCATAACTTCCAAACAGGACCTTAAATTAAAGGTCCGTGGGCGGATACCCAACACTGTAAAGAATATGTGGTAAAAATTTAAGCCAAATCGGTCCAGTAGATTCGGAGATATTTGACACCCCGGTTCAAAAAAAGTAGTTTCGAGAAAAACGCAAAAGAAAAAAATGTACCGCGTCGGGGCCGACTCGGCCGCGCTCACTTCTAAACGCTGTAACTTCGGAACTAATTCGAATACCGATATGATGTAAAGTGTAAAAGATTCTTAAAACTATAGAGGTTTTTTAGAGCCAAAACAAAAAAATTTTTTTTTTTTTTTTCAGGGGTGGCGTAACCCCTTAAAGCACTCCCGAGGCCGGCCATCTAAGTTGACAAGACGAGATCACTCAAAAATTATCAAAGAGGTCAGCAATAACCCCCAAGTCAGCCTAAGAGAGTTAGCGAGAAACCTTAAAAATAATTGCCAGAAGTCCGTAAGCCATGAAACCATAAGGAAGGTCTTAAAGCTGCATAAATACTCATCAAAAATAGCGAGGAAGAAGCTATTACTTTCAGACCTAATCAGCGAAAGCCTAAAACAGCGCTTCAGCAACAAAATATAGTTCCCACTGTCAAGTTTGGCAAATTATCGGTAATGGTGTGGGGTTGCATCTCATCAAGAAGGGTTGGAGAACTACGAATTTTTACGGAAATAATGGATAAGGAGTTCTATTTGGATATCCTAAAAAACGAATTAGTAAAAAGTGCAGCAGGTTTTGGTTTTATTGACCCCCAAAACCCACATAAGCTGAAGTATAAGCTCTATCAAGACAACGACCCCAAACACAAGTCGCTATTATGCAGGTCCTGGCTACTATATAATTGCAGCAAAGTGATTGAAACACCTGCCCAGAGTCCTGATCTAAACCCCATCGAAAACTTGTGGGCGTTTTTGAAAAAACGGGTGGGTAGACGAAGCCCAACGAATAAAACGGCACTGATAAGGGCAATTCAAGAAGAATGGTCTAAAATTCCCGAAATTTATGACCTGCAGAACCTAGTACATTCGATGCCCCGACGTCTTCAGGCAGTACTAGATGCAAATGGAAGACACACTAAATATTAGATCTTAAAAAATAATATTTTCCTAGTTTTAAGTTGACTTCAAATAATTGTTTGCATTTTGCAAAGAATTAATTGACAGTGTGAATTTCGACGAATTTTCTTTTTGTGTTTTTTTTTGTTTCTTTTGCATGAAAATTTGAAATATTTGTGATTTATATTTGTTAAGAATACTTATATCTATAAGTTACTAAAAAAATTTTTGAAAAAAAGTAATCGGTTATAATAAATTTTAAGCTGAAAAATGAATTTGTGTGACTTTTTTCATTTTGCAAAGAATTACTTGACTGACAAAGTCTACATACATACATACATATATCATTGGTCTTTATCTTATTGTTAGTTTTGCTTAAATCAATATATATAAAAATGAAACCCGTTTTCCTTGGTCACGGCATCACGCGTGAATGTCTGGACCGATTTCACTAATTCTTTTTTTGTTGTATTTGTTATTATTAGGAGAAGGTTCTTACGGAAAAAATATTAAGGAAATCTCTCAGAAATATTGAAAAATGTACATTTAATTTTGCATATTTGCAGGGGCGTAGCGAGTTATAATTGTCGACATGCATTCGGTAATCAGAATATTGTATGATTGATTAACCCAATTACGTTTATTAATTTATTTGTAGATTCAAAGTTATAACGTTTTTTAATTTGCATTTGGATATAATTGTATAATAATTAAGTGCTCTTGTAACATTCAATTCAAAATGAATTCATCGACCTTTTAGGGTCTAAAACACAAGAAGCCATTGTAAGTGAAGTGAACAAAGCAGGTATTTTTTCTATCATGGCTGACACAACTCCAGACCTATCACATCAAGATCGACTCGCCATCAACATTCGGTACGTGCGTCAAACAAATGATAAATTAGTTCCCATTGAAAGGCTTCTGAAAATGGATGTTGTCTTAACGAAAAAAACGGGAGAAGAGTTGTTCAATAAAATTGTAGTTGCACTTCAGTCACTCAATATCTCGACCAAAAACATTGTTTTTCAATCATACGACCTTGCTTATAACATGTCCGGTAAATATATTGGCACACAAAAAAAACTGTCCGAAAAATGTGAAAAAGAAATCCGTTACATTCCATGCCAAGATCATCGGACCAACACATTTGTTGAAACAGCATGCAATGCAAGTGTTTTGATTTCAGAGTTTTTCAATGTTTTAGAAGCTTTGTATGTATTTTTCTATGGTAGCACAAAACGTTTCCAAAGTTTAAGTGAAGAATTGAAAAGTATTGAAAATTCATTGCAATTGAAAAATTTGTCGAAAACTCGATGGACTGCTAGAGCTGAGTCAGTCAAAGCCATGTGGATTTCTTTTGAAGGAATTGTGGACGTTGGATTTTGATTTTATCAGCTCGTTATTTTTTTGCAAAAATGTCATGTTCAAAGTCAAACATTTGACGGAAAATTTGTAGGCAGTAGAATTGAACGTCATTGATGCTTCTTTATTGATTCAAAGTACAAGCGCATCATTTGAACAAATGGACGATGACGACCAGATCAATGCATTGATAAATAGCTCGGCTGTATTTGCTGAAAAATTGAAGATTAATCCTCGAGACGATTTTTCGAAACGTCACAGAACGCGTCGTGTACCAAAAAAGTATGATGCAAATCCAGAAACAACTCACAATTTTGATTTCTTGACATTTTATCGAAAAGAATTTAGGACTCTGCTTCAAGTTTTCAACAATTGCATTCAAGAAAACTTGAAAGACACTTTTTCAACATTTGCGTGTGTCCAGAAAGTTTTCCAAATTCCAATTGACAGAAAAAATGTCACAATGAATTCAATCGAATCCATTGTGCAATTAGAACCCTTTTATTTTAGCGAGGAACCAGAATGTTTGCTTGCATCTTGCGTGCTGTAACATCAGCTTCATGTGAACGATCAATTAGTAAATTGAAATTGGTTTTCAATCATTTGCGTACAACGATGGGAGATGATCGGTTGAATGCATTGATGCGACTTTATTCTTCAAACGATAAGGTAGACGACATAAACATTCACGAACTCGTAGAAAAATGGTCGTTATTGAAACACCGCAGAGTGAAAATTTAAATAGAATTGATTAACGAATAAAAGGAACTTAGAAATATTTGTCGTCCATTTCTGCGCAATGTTAGTTTTAGTTACACATTCATGTACGTACCAAATGCTGTAATTATAATTTTTGCCAAATTATCTTCAAAGAATAAATTCCTTATATACTGACCTTGTTTTATCGAAGTAAATTTATTTCTACCGCAAATCTACATGCTGTTGGCAAATACACTAGGTAAGTCGGCAATTCAATGAGAATCAGCCCCCCATTATCGACAACCTCGCTACGCCCCTGCATATTTAAAAAACGCGAGTAACAAATGTCAACGTCATTCACAGTCATATATTGATGAAAGAGCATCGTTTGTTTTGCTGTCATCGTTTGTTTGTCCGTCAACGTTTGTTTTATTGTTGTTTGCTAATTTTTTATTCTGGCTGTCATCTTGAATAGACGTTTTTGAGGACAGCCAGAAGAATTATCCACTTTAATGTTATCTCTACTTGTTATTGGCGTATCGCCATTCGTTTATAATTGTTAAATTATATTACTTGATATTGGCATAGAATCCTAATGGGAAAGCCATTGAATAAAAAGAAGTGAAGTGAAGTGTTTGTTAATCACGGTAAGTTTACAGCTTCATATTGATTTTTATCAACTTTTGCTGATAACATATAACACAATAATAAAATTTGGTATACATGGTTATACAGAAAATGTATGAGCGCTTTTCATTTTCAGTTGGATTTTCGTTTTCAACAATGCCACCAACCAGACGTACAAGCTTAGGCCGCAGAACTCGAAATACGGCAAGTCAAAGAAATATAAGAGCAAATCAAACTGATGAGCAACGCAAAGCGCGATATGAACTTCAACGGAATCAATATCAAGATAGAAATTTTGTGTTTAGTCCCCACAGAGCTGCATTCAGTTATAATGTGGCAATTGATTACAGTTCAGCGAAAATTGTTGCTATTGGACATATAAGTAGTGTGTGGTATTGAAATTCAATATTGAAGCCCCTGAATTGTGTTGCGCCAGCGGCCAAGTCAAATTGACGCCATTGGTACCGCCACCAGAGCCACTACGATCATTGGTACTGGAATTGGTTCGTATCATTTTTTGACTCATATCCAGCAGTACAATAATTGCTTTCAAATGACATCATTTGGGGCAACAAAGGTTATTCGAGACAATTTTATGCCTACTTTCAAAGTAATTATAATGGTAAACAATTTTTTTAGTTTTAGTACCTATGGCAAAGAAGTTTTTTAGGTCTACTACCTATAGCTGTCATGGAAGGCTGTTCAATGTCGAGGTTTAAAGTAGTTTTAATTTGAAATGATGTAAAGTATTGTAGCAGTATTTTTCGAGCCACATGGTGGTAAAATTTGCTATACAATTACCTGTATATATATTTATATTCTTGCAGATTCAGGGTCAAATATATCATCGAACAGGTTCATTATTGCCAGTGCCTGATCAAGACTATAAATTATTGCAAATATATTTTATGGGCAATTCAGCAAGAGAAGTCGATCAGCGTTGCGCACACAACAACTCAGTGAAAAGATACATTGTGGAACAACTTCAAAAATTTTTCCATCAACACAATGAATAAGTTGCATTATTCACAACTGCATTAGACCGCAAGCCATCTGATAATCACAAAATTGTTATCAGAGCCGATAAGGCGCCTGCAGGACAACATGCTGGACGTTTTAATGTGCCAACAATTGATGAAGTGTCTTTTTGTCGTTGTGGGTGAAAATTTAGAAAACCGAGACATTGTTTTACATTGAACGATCAGCTTCAGCGTGTGTCTGAAACACATCGATCATATGATGCCTTACAATATCCTATCTTATTTTGGCAAGGTGAAGACGGCTATCATTTTTCAATGAAGATGGTAAGTCCAGTTACAGGTAAATTATTAACAATATGTTTACTACATTAAAATATATATTTACACACTTAAATTTTATATTATCATAACACAAAAAATTGTTTACAGGTGCTGACACGAACAAAAAAATTAGTTCAATGAATTATTATTCATACAGACTGATGTTTGGGGCAAATGAGGACAATCACATCTTAAAATGTCGGCGTCTATTTCACCAGTATGCTATGGATATGTAGGTGAAGGTTAAAACTGAACGATTGACATTTATCAGGTTGAACCAGACAAAACTCCGTTCCGAGGAATACATTCATCTTCGGGATGCCATTAATGCTGATGGAAATGCAGACAACTATTCTTCCAGCAACATACGTTGGAAGTCCGCGTCATATGCATGAATATGCTCAAGGTGCTATGTGCTATGTACGACATTATGGCACACCAGATTTGTTTATCACATTCACATGCAATCCAAAGTGGACAGAAATTCAACAAGAATTATTTACTAGCCAATCACCCATTGATCGCCACGATATCACTGCAAGGGTGTTCAAAATGAAATTAAAATCACTAATGGATTTTATTGTTAAGCATCGCGTGTTCGGCGAGACGCGCTGTTGGATGTACTCAGTTGAGTGGCAAAAACCCGGATTACCACATGCACATATCCTCATTTGGTTGGTTGAGAGGATAAGACCGAATGATATTGATCATGTGATATCAGCAGAAATTCCCGATTATAATGAAGACCCACTGTTACATGAGGTTATTACAAAAAATATGATACATGGTCCATGTGGAATATTAAATCCCATTTCTCCGTGTATGGTTGAAGGAAAATGTTCAAAACGCTACCCAAGACAATTAGTAGCAGAAACTATTACTGGAAATTATGGATATCCACTTTATCGCCGCCGATCCATTGATGACATTGGAAAGTCAACAATAGTCAAAGTACATGGACAGGACATTGAAGTTGATGATATAGTCACTCAATATCAAATGGGCCGCTATGTTAGTAGTAACGAAGGCATGTGGCGTATATTTTCGTTTTCTAAACATGAACGACACCGTACTGTTTTTCACTTGGCCGTACATTTGGAAAATGGTCAACGGGTGAATTTAACAGATGCAAACGTATTACAACGAGTTGACAGGCCACCATCGACAACATTAACCAGCTTCTTTGAAATGTGCCAGAATGATGATTTTGCCAGAACGCTACTTTCTTCATAAATACCAAGATATTATACCTGGAATCAATCATCAAAAAAATTCCAACGACGAAAACGAGGGCAACCAGTTACAGGTTATCCACAAGTATTTCCCACCGAGGCACTAGGCCGTCTTTATGCAGTCCATCCCAGTCAAGACGAATGTTTTTATTTGCGTTTACTGTTAGTCAATGTTCGTGGTCCAACATCATTCCAACATCTGCGAACAGTTAATGGTGTATTGTGTGGCACATACAGAGAAGCCTGTCAACATTTGGGATTGTCAGAGAATGACTCTCATTGGGACCACACTCTCGAAGATACCGTGATTTATTCAAATCCTAAACAAATACGAACATTACTTTATATAATTTTGTCTACATGTCATTTTGTTTAATTTTATCTCAACGCCAGCTGATGAACTAAATGGATGTTTGAAGTCATCCATTTTATGGAAATACATTAAAACACTTAAATTGAGTATAAACATGAGCGTCGAATTGCAGGAAGCCCAGTTTGGAGAAGTGTTTTCCAAACAACTGCTCGATATTGGTAATGGTAATATTGCTGTTGATACATCATCGGGATACATTACATTCCCTACCAATTTTTGTAACTTTTGTGAATCACAGACCGAACTCTTGGAGATGGTTTTCCCAAACATAGCTCAAAATTACGTAAATCACGATTGGTTAAGCGAACGTGTTATATTGGTCGCAAAAAATGTTGATGTGAACGAAATGAATGTTCAGATTCAAGAGGAAATAGCTGGCGAATTAAAGAATTACAAATCAGTTGATTCCGTTACTAATGATGATGATGTTGTCAATTATCCAACCGAATTTTTTAATTCGCTGGAATTACCCGGCTTACCACCTCGTATTCTGCAAGTAAAAATCGGATCAGTAATTATTATGTTACGGACCATAAACCAGCCACGTCTGTGTAATGGCACCCGGCTTGCGGTGAAGTTATTGAAATTATTGAACAATGTCATCGAAGCAACAATTTTTAAATGTAAGTACAAAGGTACCCAACGACATGCCATTCAGCTTTAAGCGTTTACAGTTACCAGTGCGGCTTGCATTTGCAATGTCAATAAATACATCGCAAGTCGCTAAGTGTATGTGGCATCAACCTAGAAAATCCATGTTTTTCACGTGGCCAATTATGTATATGTCGCCTGTTCCCGTGTCGGAAAGCCATCAACATTATTTATTTACGCGGAATAGTTAACGAAGCACCCTATTTTTCTCTGGATGACCAGAAAATATATGGCGTATATGATGTCCCCCACCTCAAAAAATCCATTAAAAACATTTTAATGCGAGATTCTACTGAGACTCCTGATGGTACAGTCTCCTGGCATATAGTGGTGAGATTGCTTGAAATTGACACAAGCAACACTTCTACAAGAATGTGCCCAAAATTAACAAGGAAACACATATTTCCAAATTCCGATCCAGAAAGACAGTGACAACGAAAAATACACAATAGAAATGAGAGACTATTTTAAGAAGTGTCTATACCGCAGAAAAGTTTATTATTTAGATGGAATAGTTCTATCAATAAACGCAATACTAATGCTTACATTTGAAACGAAGTGTTGTTGATACCATACACCAGTAAAGCAAAAATTTCAACTTTATTAAACAAATGCATTTTCACATGCTTCTTACAAGCATATTTTAGTATCTCGCTCACTCAATCATACGAGCACCCTAGCGCCCCCACCAGTCAACGGCCAACTCCGGCCTTATGGAAAAACGTTCATATGCATAACTCGACTGTTTTTTGTCCGATTTTGATCAAATACTAGATATTAGTATTAAATTTAAGTGTGCCAAATTTGATTGCATAAGGTAAAAAAATACGGGAGATAATCAAGTTTTTGGCAACATTTTTATACATACAAAATGTGTGCATTTACTAAGCGAATATACATACCAAATATGGTGTCTCTAGCTGGAATAGTTTTTGAGATAAACGCTTTTTTTTTAAATTGCGGGGGCGGAAAGGGGCGTGGCAAAAATTTTAAATATACTTGATCACTCTACATACTACACGAGTCTACATACCAAATTTGGTGGCTCTAGCTCTTACAGTCTCCGAGATCTAGGTGTTCATACGGACAGACGGACGGACATGGCTAGATCGACTCGGTTGTTGATCCTGATCAAGAATATATATACTCTGTGGGGTCGGAGATGCTTCCTTCTGCCTGTTACATACATTTTGGCGACTTTAATATAC
Source organism: Drosophila willistoni (assembly GCF_018902025.1). Lineage (NCBI taxonomy): Eukaryota > Metazoa > Arthropoda > Insecta > Diptera > Drosophilidae > Drosophila > Drosophila willistoni. The sequence goes on along the minus strand of NW_025814110.1, from coordinate 51,466 downwards.
CATTTCACCCTATGGGTGTATGGGGGCACGACTAAAACCAAAACAAAAGAGATAACACTCCTCAATTGCTTGTTTATTGTTGCCATGTTCTTATTATTAAAATTGTTTATAGTATATTAAATATAAATTAAATAAATATAAATATATATAATTTAAAAAAGTATATATATACAAAAATATCAAAATATACTCCAATTTTTGCAAAAATGTTTCTTCTAGAGCTATATGATATAGTGGTCCGATCCTAAAGATTTTCATAGTTTATCTTACTCGGGCAAAAAAAAAAGCCCCAACAAAAAAATTCCATCGCGATAACTCTGAAGATGGCTGAGTAAAACGCAAAACGGACAGATGGACATGGCTATATCAACTCAGCTTCGTCTCCTTCTGTGCGTTACAAACAACTGACCAATTTTATAATACCCTCTGCAAGGGTATATAAAGTAAATAAAAATGTATCAAAACCAGAGGGCCGGGGCTAACTTCGACCGCGTCAAAGTTTGAATACCCTTGCAACTTTTTTGGTAACTCGTTCCTTACCTATAGCCATAAAAGTGGAAAAACGTTTTATCTAAAAAGGCTAATGTTTGAAAGAAAGAAAGAACGGCCAACAGTCGTAGCATAGGAAATAACGAAGTTATTGGACAAAGTCACAGTTTTCCACCGATCGTTCCTATGGGAGCTATATGATATAGTTACCCGATCCCCATCAAATTTAGCACAGTCGTTGACAGATACATTAAACTAACAAATGTTTAATTTGAAAGCAATCGCGTCAAAAGTAACGATAGTAGTAACTGTAGCTCTTACGGTCTAGGAGGAGTTTGCGTTGATCCAGACGGACGGACGGACGGACGGACGGACGGACGGACGGACGGACATGGCTATTTGAACTCGTCTCGTCGTGCTGATCAAGAATATATATACTTTATATGGTCGGAGATGCCTCCTTCTATGCGTTGCACACTTTTGACCAAAATTAATATACCCTTTTTGCAAGGGTATAAAAATATACATATAAAACAATATAAAAAATTTGACGAAGCTGGGAGTCGTCGAACCCCGGCCGCCCGATCGCCAAGCGAGCACACTAATAACAGAGCCACGTCGACACCACTTAGAAAAGCGCCGTCGATTTCTGTACTTAAGCACGCATCTTATTTTCGCATTGTCGCTAGCTCGTCGAAAACTCGAAAAGTCTGCGAGCCAGCGACTGAAAAAGCGACGTTCACATATTCGCTTGCTTACGTCAGCCTACGCATACATACATATGCAAAACGAGAACACAGCTACACAGACATGAATTATTTTCGATGCGTAGCGGCACTGCTGCGAGCGACAGCGTTGCCGAATCAGCTACTTTGTAGCTAGATTTGGCCACTTTTTTAGGGCCGATTGCTACAAAAATTAAAAAAAAAAAAATAGCTGCAAATTTAGCTATTTTCAAAAATTACAATTAGAAATAAGAGTGAACAATATTGCAATTAATTCACTTAAGCACACTATTAAATCGCTGGATGATGACGAGAGATGATTAAGAGAGATCTCTATCTTGGCTACGCATTTGAGAAGGAGTTTAAAACGTTAAATCTGTACAGAACTGAGAAATCTCAAGTTCGTTTCAAATGTACCGATTTTTGTATAAAATTAATACACCAACTGAAGAAAAAGTAAGCTTTGTTAAATTTTATGCAAAATTCATTTTTTATCGTTTTTTTTTTTAAATTCCATATAATTTTGAAGTGATAAATAAAATTTACCTATTTTCGATCGAAAATCTATTGCGAGCCAAGAATGAAAGCATTATTAAACCTTTAGCTTTTATTAAAGTGGAAGACGTAGACAATTTAAAAAGGCAATATGATAACTTGCAATATAATACCTGGCAACCTTAGCAAACCATATAAGGAGTTAGCTAGCCTCGCACTAAAAATTTTGGTCTTCCCTGGTTGAGCGCCTCTTCAGTGAAGCGAACTTAATTCAAACTAAATTAAGAAGTAGAATGAACTGCACTGTGCTAAGATCTATTTTGGCTATTTTAAATATTGATATACATATTAACAAGCCATTTGACTTATAGATATGGATTACGCCAACAGGGAAAATGTTGTTTCGACTATGACGTTCCGGCAAAGTGCCTTAGAAGGCTAATTATAAAATCGATGAAAGCGGTGAAAATTATGAGTTGGTGTTCATCGATGATATAATAACATTGAATTAAAAAAGTTGAATTTTTATTAACAAAAAAAAACTGTTTTCATTTTAGCTACTTTTTTAGCTATTTCCTAATAAATTTTAGTTAGAAATTTTAAAGTTAGCTTCTTTTAGCTACTTTTAGACCTCGTTTTAGCTACTTTTTCTGAAAACGTTTCGGCAACACTGGCGAGCGAACGTTTTTCGCTACGGCCGCTGTCTGCGGTTCTACGCTGTTCGGCTTTTGCCGAAGTTCTCTGGGGTTCCACGCTCAGGCCATGGCAAAATAAGTGCTGGGAATCCATCGATGGTTGCTCCACTCGATATTTTTTCCATCGATGGAAAAAACCATTGATACTATCGATGGTTCCATCGAAAATTTAAACGAGTTATTCAACATATATATTTTGGTGTCGTTTTTCAATATTGCAAAGTTTCAAATATTCAAAAAGGGTCAACCAAAAGTATCAGAACTCATGACCTTGTCTATAATCATCGATACGAATTATCTAGCGTATAATTTAACTACTATAAGTTAGCCCTTTATAAATTAATTCAATCGAAAATATATTAAAATGATTTAAACTTGTAATTTGTGAATGTTCTTTAATATAAAAACAAAATTTATAGTATAAATTTCATAAGTTAAACTTGAAGATAAAAAAAGGGTGACTTCTCGTTCTAAGTCCAAAAAACGAAAACAAAAATCTCTCTAAGCAAAAACAAAACAAAAGGCAATTTCCGAACTTAATGCTAATAAGAGGTCCTTATTGTACTATGCAGCGGATAGCTGCTACTCTTAAATACTACAAAACAAAAGGTGATTTCCAAACTTAATGCTAATAAGAGGTTCTTATTTAAAAAAAAAAATCGATTCGTTCCAATATCACAGTTATTATAAAGTAGCCATTGATTTTTGTTAATAAAAACCAATGTGTTCACTTGTTTAGGTTTTAAACATGCTCTCCGTTCCGTCACAATAGCTCCTGTTTTACTAAATATGCGATCTGGATCAGCTGAACTCGCTGGTATGCACAAGAATTTTATTACGCATTGTCCAAGTGCAAATAAATGTTCCTTGTTAATCTGTATTGTAGAAAGTACAGTTATGAAAGTTGTTAAAAAAAAACTACACTCAACTTACCTGCCAATATTGGAGCGGATCGCTGTCATGAAGAGCATTGCGCTGCTCCTTATATTGGCGAATGGTAATAATTGAGTCCGCCCGTGAACTTTAGTTTTTTTCTTTTATTTTTCCTGCCATGCATTTAAATAAAAATGGAGTCTCCTCATTCCTTGGCAGTTCCTCTGTGGAATTTTTAGATCTCACGTCCTGTATTATATTATGAACCTCTCCCTCCAACATCAACATGGCCTGCTGGGCATTTGACTGATTTTGGAAACCCTCCTTTTTGAAGCGTGGGTCAGGAAGAGTTCCAAGGCGTGGTGCTGATCTATTCTCATATGAGAATAGCCTTTTTGAAGTGAAAACTTCTTTAGAATTGTTGGGAGTGATTTGAGACTCGATGAAACGAAAAAGCGACACTAAAAAGAGACATACATATAGATCTTATAGCATATAGCCTGCCAGAGAATGAGATAGAACAGAGTTATATAGCGTTCCTTAGCTATAGGAGACGGAGGTCTCCTCTTTGTGCGGTGCTTCGTAGCCTCCCCACTCTTGGCTACGAAGCGTTATAAGTTGATATACTTATATGTGTCTGGCTGCGTACTGCTGAGCCACGCTAGTAGAGTAGAGCTGGGAAATCCATCGATGGATCCATCGATAGTATCGATGAAAAATAAAAAGTGCGATAGATCGATGGAAATTTTTCGATGGCGATCTATCGAACTTGATTTGTGCGTGGTCACGTGTTTGGTAAAGTGCAGTGCTGGTTGTAGTCGCCGGAGCAGGTGGATTTTTTGCAAGGATTTTCAGGAGCTGCGTTTTGATCTTGGCAATTTAAATGGACAAGTTTTTACACACCACCAGTAAGTATTTTACCCTGATAGTTTATTATCCAGATTTTGATTCAAAGTCTTCAGAAATAATATAAATGGTGTATATACAGTCAAGGAAAAAAGTCAACATATGTACACCGAATAACAAAACTTGTAGGCAGAAAAGGACGAAACACATCGCAAAATGTCCCTTAGAGAATGGATTGTTGCATTCCGAAACGACCCATCAGCTGATTCTTACTAAAGCTATAGCCCTGTGAAGTATTACCTTGCGAAATCCATATGTTTTTGTATGTAAACTGCACCTTAATACTTTCAAACAGTATTTGCGCTTGCTGGCGCCTCTTGCAGTAAAGTGATGGGTCTTTTCGGAATGCAACAATAGTTCTTCATTTTCAAAGGACAGTCCTTTTCTGCCTACAAGTTTTGTTATTCGGTGTATGTTGACTTTTTTCCTTGACTGTATAATTTTTTGTTGACATATGTACAATGTACATATGTATAACGATTATACATAAATAAAAAAACTGTTTCGCTGGCATCAAAATTAAGAATCCCTTGCAATATTAAGTTAGAAAGTTGAAAACATGTACTAACTTATTAATATTAATATGTTTAAACATTAGAACACCATCAGGATGACCAAATGCCCTCAGCAATGGTGCCGCCTGAGGAATCTGATGAAAACGAGCCGGTGCGAAAGCGGAAGAAGTTACCATCATCGGTGTGGTCCCACTTCGATAAATTACCTAATCAACAGCACGCAAAATGTCGGCATTGTAGCAAAGAGCTACGAACCAGTGGCAATACTTCCAATTTAATGGAGCACCTTAAACGTGCCCACCCTCTAGTGCATGAAGGGAAGAAGGAAAACGTTCCTCCAATTGGATTACATAAATATTTTGAAAAGACAAATGTTTATAGTTCAACATCGGAGAAAAAAAAGAAAATTGACGAAGCCATTGCGCAAATGGTTGCAACGGACATGCAACCGTTTAGCGTTGTCGAGAACGCAGGGTTTATTAATTTGATGCAAGTGGTACGGGACACACATGTACAGAACATGTACGATGGAATGGTATCGCAACTAAAAGGTATGCTGACTACAATTAGTTCATGTTCGGTGACGACAGATGCGTGGACGTCTCGTGGCAATATAAGCTACCTCACTGTAACTTGCCATTTTATTATAAACTTCGAGCTCAAGTCAGTAGTGTTGGCTACGAAGCCACTCACTGATCAAACAAACCATTCAAGCGCAAATATCGCAACGACATTTCGCAAAATATGCGATGAATGGAATATTTTTGATAAAGTTCACACTATTGTGACCGACAACGCGGCGTCAATGATAAAGACTTGCGAACTTCTGAAAAAAAAGCACTTACCTTGCTTCGCTCACACGCTTAACCTAGTTGTGCAAGATGCGTTAGCCCTAGAAAATGTGCAAGGTATATTAAAATCCACTAAACGAATTGTTTCGTTTTTTAAGAGCAGCGCTACAGCCTATGCTAAGTTTAAAATTGCACAAGGGACAGAAAAACCGCACTCCTTGCTGCAAGAGGTCTCAACGCGGTGGAACAGTGCTTATTACATGCTGCAAAGGGTGTTGCTGACTCGGGATCCTCTGACTGCCACTCTTTTGAAATGTCAAAATGCGCCGATTCCGCACACAGAGAATAACTTTCGCATTATCCAAGATTTGTGCCTGCTTTTAGAGCCATTCGACAAAGCAACAAAACATGTATCGGCTGCCAAGTCCGTTACCATTTCCCTGATTATTCCAGCGACTTTTGCTCTCACTCAAAGCTTGGAAGAGCTTACTGAAAAAATGTTAACGGATGTGGGCAGCCAAACATGCGAATTTTTAATAAACAATGTGAAAAAGAGGCTTTTTGTATATGAAGGAAGATCTGGACCACGCCTAGGAACACTTCTGGATCCACGGTTAAAAAAAGATGGTTTTCAGAACCCATCTAATGCCCAACAGGCTGCGTTGGCTTTGGAGTCCGAGGTTTACGCATTATTGAAGGATATTGCAGATCCTGTCATAACAGAAGCGCCAAAGAATGATAAGACTTCATTTTTATTCAAATGTGTCGGAAAAAAAATCGACGAAAAACACAAATCTTCACGGGCGGATGCAATCATTACTATTCGGCAATACTTGGAGCAAAGCAATTCACCAGAAGACGTGGATCCTTTACAATACTGGCAGGTAATTTATATAACTTTCTATTTTACCCCATTTTTCTTACATTTTTACCTGTTTCAGATAAACAAGGAATCATTTTCAGAGCTCAGCCAATGTGCAGTTAAACATCTATGCATACCAGCAAGCTCAGCGGAATCTGAAAGGACATTTAGCAAGGCAGGAGCAATTGTATCGGACCGAAGAGCGTGCTTAAAGCCAAAGCAGGTGAACACATTGGTTTTCTTGAATAAAAACCAATGGCTTCTTAACCATTAAGTCGAATTTTCATTGCCTTTTGCTTAATAGGCAATAAGTATCTGTAAAAGACTTATATAGTTTTAAGTTATCCAGTTGAGACTGAAAATCTTAATGAATTTTGTTTTTGTTTGAAGTTGAAGCTTTTGTTTCACAATAAGTATCTGTAAAAGACTTATATAGTTTTAAGTAATCTAGTTGAGACTAAAGATCTTAATGAATTTTGTTTTTGTTTGAATATGAAGTTTATGTTTGAAGTTGAAGTTTTTGTTTTTTTGTTTCAAATGTTAAATAAATTTAAAAACATAAATAACAATTTTGTATTTTATTTGAATAATAATTCGAATAACCCTTTTAAATTTCCGATGAAACCATCGATAATATCGATGATTTTATCCATCGATAGAAAAAGACCAAACCATCGATACTATCGATTTTTTTTCCATCGTTTAAAAAACCATGTCCGTAAAGTTAGCGACGCTGTTAAGTTTGAGTTAGCGACGGTCCTCTGTTAACCCTCTGTTAACTTTTTTGCAATTTTTAATTTTTCATTTTTTCTTTATTTACTAACTTTTTCGGATGAAATAAACTTTTATTTTGTTAAGCAAAGCAAAATCAATTGATTTAACTAGTTTTTGGGGGGTTTTCAAAGTTCTTAGTATTAAAAATTTGCACTGGAAAAATCGGCTCCCCACATTTTGGAGCATAGCTCCACTCAGGGTCAGCATCAAGCAATGCACTATACGCCAAAATGAGCGCCACATATTCAAGAATGTCTCCAGAAAGTTTTATTAACATCTACTGAGCAGTTTTTGAGAAAATCGCTTATCAGTGGAGCAACCCATGATTTTGCTCTATACAAAAATCGTAAATAAAATTACATTCATATTTGAGCTCGAATATCTCAACCCAGAGCCAGCATCAAGCAATGCACGGTAGCTTGTTCGATTGGGGGATATTTCAAGAGTGTCTCATAAAAGTTTTATCGACATCTACTGAGCGGGTTTTGAGAAAAAGCCCCAAAAGTGTGGGTGCCTTTTTGCGTGCAAATTTATTGATAAGGCTGGCGCGAGCTCCGGAACCGGAACCAGTTGCCGGAACCAATGAACCAGTTTCCGGAACCAATGAACCAGTAAACTTAGCACTGCCAAGTTCTAAGGGCCCGATTTTCGTCGTTATCTCTCCCAGCCAGCATCAAGCAATGCACGGTATCTCATTCGATTGGGCATAAAATTGTCTATATATGGGCGAAGTTTTATCAAAATCTACTGAGCCGTTTTTGAGAAATTCGCAAAAGAAAATTGCAAAATTTTGAAGATGACAGTTGGTGCATATCGATATAAAAAGGCACGTTGATCTACATATGTATTTCATCGAATTGGCTGCCCTCTCTGAAAATCGTCGTTATCTCTCCCAGCCAGGATCAAGAAATGCACGGTATCTCATTCAATTGGGCATAAAATTGTCTATATATGGGCGAAGTTTTATCAAAATCTACTGAGCCGTTTTCGAGAAATTCGCAAAAGAAAATTGCAAAATTTTCAAGATGGCAGTTGGTGCATATCGATATGAAAAGGCACGTTGATCGATGTATTTCATCGAATTGGCTGCCATCTCTAATCGTAGTTTGGAACAGGGCGTAGCTTAGGGGGTATTTCCATGTGCTCACCAAAGGGGATTTATGGGCAAATATTTACCCTACAAACAGAACATGAATTTGGTGTGAAAGATTTGGATATCTGCATGTAATATATTTGCTTGTAAATCAAAAAAAAAATAAATAAATAAACCAAATAATTCATATATATACATACGTATGTATGAATATAAATATGTCTGAAAAATAAAAAAAATATATACAAAAGCGTACTTATATCTACATATACATACATACATAGGCATGCACACTTGCCGGCTGAAAATGTACATACATACATATGTAGATGTGTGTACGCATGCGTTTTGAAGGCCAAGTGTGCACAAACATATAAATATGTATGTATGTTTATATGTACGAACAAGAGCGTAGGTTTCAAATTTTAGGGGGTCACTGAAGTGTAGCTGAATTTTGTTAATACATTTCGATTTAAAGTCTCACTAATTGTTCGCTATATTGGGGGATATACATATATACTATACTTTTTTAAAGGTAACTCTGATGCATACATTCATATGTTCATATGTACGCACTTCCCTATATATGCATATGTACAAACGTTTACAAGACTAAATCTGATATTTACATACATATGTATGTGTGTATACACCGACATAGATATATTTACATATACACATGCATATATACATATAGGGATATGTACATACATATGTATGTAAAAAACACGCCATTCCAATTTCTTAGTTTCCTCGGCCAGCATTGACAAATGTATGTACATACATATATGCATGCATACATATGTACATAAATAGATGTATGTACGCATACGTATTCAATAGTAATGATAACATATGTACATACATACATACATACATGTGGACATACATATGTATGTATTGACATGGTTGTATATACCCTGCAGTACGCGTCTGCGGAGACTCTCCGTCGAGTTTGCGGGGACATGTCCGCTGTCTTGGGGGACATAGCGGCGACACGCTCATTTAAGTTGCGGCGACATTTAACATTAGATGACCTAGCAATAAGGACAATCGGGACAACTGAGCGACAAAGTCGACGGTATGTCCGCGGATGGTTTTTCGAAAATGTTTTGAGGGACATTTGCAAAGAAATTTCCTCTGAACGTCGACGGTATGTCGGCAGGTCTTCTTTGCGTTCGTGTCAGAGGACGTTCCAGCGACATTTGCTTTGAATGTCGACCGTTGATCGATGGATTTTCTTTGCATGCGCGTCAGAGGACGTTCCATCGACAATTGCGTTGAATGTCGACCGTTGATCGATGGATTTTCTTTGCATGCGCTTCAGAGGACGTTCCATCGACAATTGCGTTGAATGTCGATAGTGTTGTCCATACAAAAATAAAAAACAAAATACAAATGTTCTTTTGATTAAATTATTCATTTATTAAATTTTTATTTCACAGCAATTTATTATATTATATTTTTTATTTATATTTATTTATATATTTATTCTTAATTTTTAACTAATTTTATTTAATTACAATAAGCTGTTGATCCAGACAGACAGTCGGACAGACGGATTCGAACTCGTCTTGTCATGCAGATCAAGAATATATATACTCCATATGGTCGGAAACGTCTCCTTCTGTGCGTTACAAACATCTGATCAATTTTATAATACCCTCTGCAACATAAAAAATTAAAATTTGTCACTTCTATTGTTACAATTTATTTTCATTAAACTTCATTTGATTTATTTTGAAATCCATGCAAACTTACCTTTATAAATTTTTAATAATTTAAATATTTTCACTGTAATATTTGACAACTGTCTTGTACGCAATTCTAAATCAAATGCAAAGAGAAACGAAAATTACAAAGCGACGCGTGCCGAAATGGTAAATAAAAACAACAATGCAATGTCCCGTTTTAACTTTGTTCTTTTTGTCTTCCTTCTTGTCGCGTGCCGAAAACACAGAGTATGCTTGGCCATAACCGACGATGCATGTAAAATTATGTAAAATTTACATATGTTTCGCATCAAAAGAACATGCTTATTTAATGATCAATTTATAAGTAACAAGTTATTGACAAATTATGTATATATAAAAATAATATGTATATGGTAATAATGTTCAAATTTTTCCCTCATCCATAAGTAACAAGGGTATGGAAAAGCCGTCATGAAAATAAATATTATTTGATGCTGCATTTTTCCTATTCTTGCCTTTTTTTTTTGTGTCAATTTTTTTCAAGAAATTGTGTTTGCTCAATTCTTTTCGAACGACGAAGTGTTTCGACGACCACATTGGATAGTTCGGGCACCGTCGGCTGGTCTTTGCTTGTCGACGCCGGCAGAATTAAATTCTGCCGACGGCGGTATAGTCGACGATGCGGCGACATTGTCGACCGGGGACATTTGGTACTGGAGGGTACATACATACATACATATGCATGCGTTTTCAAGGCTAATTGAGAACAATGTACGTTACATACAAGGGTATGTACATACATATGTACATATAATAAAGTTACATATGTATATGTAGGTACATAAAGTTTCACGTTGATATATGTTCATACCTACATATATGTACATATATACCTACATATTTTTATATATATGTATATTTTTTTTTTTCTTTTAGGACATAAATCAATTAGTGACATTATCAACATTTACATATGTATGTACATATATGTATGCCTTTATAAGCAAATTTAAAAGAAAGGAAAAAATTGTATTGATCCAAAAAAAATGTATGGGTCCCCCGCATGTATACGATTTTACATACATATAAAATATGTCGGAGCTCGAACCCTAGCGAAGGATAAATTTTTTTTTGGTATAAGAATTTCTTTTTTTGCATCTAATTTCTTTCTCGTATTAGAGAAAGCTTTTTTTTTGTAATAGTGTAAAAGAATTTGTCTAAATAATAAAAGAAATAAACTACGAAAAAACAATGGTGATAGAAATGGGCATACATTGGTGCAAGCCATATTTGTTTGCAGCAAATATGTTTGCAATTGCAAGACCATATGTACATACATACATATATACATATGTATACATAAAACCAGATTTAACAATTATCTATTTCATTAACTTTATTCAAATTTTCAAGGAAAGTCTACATAAGTATATATTATATCTTGAATCTTGTTTCTCAAAAATTCTTATTAAGTAAAATCACAATTTATTGGTGCAGTATACCAAACCCCCTATTTAAGCGAACCTGTATTTGCCTGATCCCCCTATTTCAGCGAGCTTAAGCGGCGAAATGTTGGAAACATATTTTCCCGCTGTAGGTACCCTCACATATTGTAATTTTTCTCGAAAACGTTACGCTATTGGGTATTGGGACTATGACAAACATATTGAAAAAAGAACTCCCATGATTCTGGCATTCAATCTTCATTGAGCCATGTTGTTTGAAGCTAGTTTTTGCCCAACAAAGTCAGCCCATTTTTTCATACATTTTGTGACCATATACCGAGTGGCGAATTGGTTTATATGGCTGAGCGAATTGGCTTTGAACAAAATTTGCGGGCAAAAGGTACCCTCACATTTTGACAATTCTCTCGAAAACGTTACGCTATTGGGTATTGGGACTATGACAAACATTTTGAAAAAGAAAACACATTCAATCTTCATTGAGCCGTGTTGTTTGAAGCTAGTTTTTGCCCGTTGAAATCTATCTATTTTTTGGCACATTTTGTATGGGGAAAATCATGGTTGGTTCATAAAAATGCAATTTTCTCGAAAACTGTATGAAACCACATAATGAAACTTGGTGGGGATATAGATGAATAACTGAGGGATAATCTGGCATTCAATCTTCATTGAGCCATGTTTTTGGAAAGGATATACACGAAAGCGAAAAAAGGACTTTTTCGAGGAGAAATTGTCAATACATGGAATGCCCAAAAACCCCCAAAACTGAATTAAAACAAAAATTTCATCTATTCTTAATAATTTAAGGCTTCATTTGTTTCAAAAAAGTTAATAAATTGCTTAAAAATTCAAAAATTAAAATGCAAAAAACCTAACAGAGGGTTAACAGAGGACCGTCGCTAACTCGAGTTTAACAGTGTCGGTAACTTGACGGACATTCACTCGTCGCCGTTATTTGCGCTCATACTACAGTCTGTTGTGTGTCTGTAATTTAGAGCAGGGCCCGGCACAAAGAGAGCGCTAAAAAAGTTTAGTTGTATGTGTGCACTTGCTTGTGTGCGTATGTTGCTTTACACTGCGCAAAATGAAACTTCATCAAATTCTGCCTCAAATCAAGAAAACGAGTGCAGTTAATAATCTTATGGAAGAAAAAGATAGAGAAAACAAAGCAGCGATCAATTTTTTCATGTGTGTTCTCTCAACAAAGCGACATAGATCTGCTTGCGTCGAAATGCTGAGGGAAACTAAAACCCACCCTCTTGCTTATGATTTTTTTGTGTGAGGACTTCGGCAGCCGTTCGGTTACACGCATACGAGGTGCCGAACGTGTTCGTCCCCCGGGGGATATGAGTGCCGGGCTCTGATTTAGATTCTATAGTGCTCTCTTTATCTTTTAACCCTTGTGCACCCTCAATATCTCGCTTTCTTATTATTTCTGGACCTTAGAGTGAGCTATATATTTTAATACCAATATATTTCTCATTTTTATTTGTTTGGTTACTAATTCATCTTATTAACTCAAAATGCCTGTCTGTTCGGTTAAAAATTGTTTGCAGCCCGCCCCACCCCTGAATAGTTTTTATACCCTTGCAAAAAGGGTATATTAATTTTGGTCAGAAGTGTGCAACGCATAGAAGGAAGCATTTCCGATATATATATATTCTTGATCAGCACGACGAGACGAGTTCAAATAGCCATGTCCGTCCGTCCGTCCGTCCGTCCGTCCGTCTGGATCAACGCAAACTCCTCCTAGACCGTTGGAGCTACAGAGCTGAAATTTTGCATGTAGGCTTGTATATACTGCAGGGGTTGTATATCTTGGATTCATCCGGATCGGATCACTATATCATATAGCTCCCATACAAACGACAAAGTCACTAACAGTGACTTTTCTTAATAACTTCGTTACTTTTGACGCGATTACTTTTAAATTAAACGTTCGTTAGTTTAATATATCTCTTTATGACTGTGCCAAATTTGATAAGGATCGGGTAACTATATCATATAGCTCCCATAGGAACAATTGGTGGAAAACAGTGACTTTGATCAATATCTTACAATTAGTTTTTTCCTATGCTAAGATTGTTGGCCGTTCTTTCGCAAACATTAGCTTTTTTAGCTTGAACGTTTTTCCACTTTGATGGCTATAGGTAAGGAAAGAGCTACCATAAAAGTTGCAAGGGTATACAAACTTTGACGCGGTCGAAGTTAGCCCCTGCCCTCTGGTTTTATTTACTGTTGGTTGTGTAAAACTACAGTACATGTTAAGTGCGCCGGCTTTACATGCAGGGTAAAAAGGATCTCTTAGATCAAAAAAAGGGTCTCAAATGGGGATGTGAGTCATGCCGGATCGTGGAAGATGAAATGGAACTTTTAATGCGGCAAACAAAGGATAACCTGATGAGTCTGTCCGCCAGTTTTCTTAAACTCTCACAAGAGTTTAAAGCTGTCGAGTCTCAGTTTAGTAGTTTAACGCTACTGACTGAGTCTCGAAAGCGTAAGAAGGCAGGAGAACAGACTTCTGATTTGTCCTTGTGTTTGCCGGTCTCCACATCTATATCGGTTCCGACCCCTTCTCAACCAATGCAAACTCCAATTCCGCAGACGATGTCTGTAGTGTCCGTTTTGTCTGGGCAAGAATCTACACCCATGGATTTTGCCGATAGGAATTCTAGCGATAGTAGTGCCGGAGTGCCACTTGTTGCAACTGATGCTACAATTAATGCGGTAGCTGATGCAATACCTGCAATACCGAAATCATTGGTGGGAATGAATGTCTCCAATATATCAATAGAAAAGTTCAAATTTTCATATTCTAGAGAAATTTCATCTTTTAAAATCAGTGTTCCAATTGAGTTCTTTGACTGTATCTGCAGTTCTAGCTTCTGGCCGCAAAGCTTAATTGTGAAGGAGTTTACATCCAGAAAAAGGACGACACGGGGCCAAACAAGGATTCCTTCACCATCTATTCCTCTTTCTTCCTCATCTATTCCCACTCCTTCCTTATCTATTCCTTCTTCTACTCTATCAAAAAACTAACAACTTCCTTCTCTGTCGGCTATCAGAATGCCAGAGGCCTTAATACTAAACTTAGTAAACTCTTTGTAGATAGTCTGTCTTTTGATTTTGACCTAATTGTCTTTACTGAGACTTGGTTAAAACCTGACGTTTTTGACGCCACAGTTCTACCCTCTAATGTCAATATTTTTAGACGTGATCGTACTGATCGTAGGGGTGGTGGAGTTCTTATTGAGTAGATTCCGCCCTATTATCGGTTCTGATAACAATACCTGTCTCAAGTACTATCGAATTTATATGCGTTAAGGTATAAGGTAATTGTAAGACGGAAATACCCACGTTTTACTTTGTGACAATTTCTGTTCATAATACCAAACTTAGTTCATTTTTAATACAAAAACACGTTACATCAAATGAAAATTCTAAAGTTTCGAAACTTGTACAGTGGCACTTTTAAATCGCCCAGAAACAACCACATCACACGATGTCAAAATATATATACAATTAAATTATTTAATTTAATTTTATTTCAACATTTTATTTCACAGTTTTATTATCTTAAATTAAGTCTTTACTATTGAACAGTAGATTAGCGAGTGATTCGACTAGCAAAAATATCAATTGAATAAGCAACATAGGCGTACGTGACTTAGTGCAAGCTGTACACACTCTTCTTAGTTCTTTATGCTTCTCTATATTTACAGTTGCACTAAGTCTATATTCCAGTGCAAAGCATAGAAACATAAATTCTAGGGTAACAAAAGGTATGATAGGTTTAAGGTTTGCGAAATATATAACTCGACCACTCTTCAAAAATTGTCGTCCCGACAATGTCTTAAAATTAACAAAGAAAAATTTACAAAATTCTTATTTTAGTTACAATTTGTTTTGTGTTAAAGTATTATTTATCGCATACAAACAAAATCAGCATTCTCTTTTTTTCAAATATAATTACGATTTGTTTTCTTTTTCTTTTTAAATTTACTTCTGTGATGAATTATTTTTCTGCCTCTATTCTCTTCTTCATAATGTTTTTCATCTAGTTCAGTTATTTTTCCTGTGTTTCGAAAGGGGTTTGAGATTTTAAGTCTCGCATCTGGCATTTTTCTAAATCTGGTATCAACTTCAAACTCTGCTCGTTTTTTATTAAGTTTTCCAATTTTGTGTATTTTTTTAGTTTGCGTATTGACTGTTGGTTTCCCTGAATAAAGAAATATCATAGCTGGAGCTTGTCCAGTTGTTGAATGTATCATTTTATGATTATAGGTGAACAATATTGTCTCTACTGAAGTTTCTATATCTTCTGTGTTATTAACTGAATTGATTATTCGAAATTTCTCATTTAATGTTTTGTGCAATCGTTCTACATCAGCTATTCCATTTTTACTTGTAATAACTTGGAGTTCAACATTTTCTTTCTTTAACCATTCGTGGATTGCTAGACTCATAAAGGAGGAATCTTTGTCCGCTTTAATGAATTGTGGTTTTCCCATATCGTTAAAAATCCTTAGTAACGCTCTCTTGGTTTCTAACCAGTCCCTGCCTTTAACTTCTATGAGGGTAGCGAAATTTGAGTATACATCAATACAAGAAAGGAACGTTTTTTTTTTTATAATGTAGAAGTCAATAACATACTTTTCCCTTATTGTGAGTAGTTCTGGTGTAATTTCTAAAGGTAAATCCGTATTTCTGTGTTCCGATTTACTTAAATTGCAAATATTACAATCGTTTATAATGTTTTGTATAATTTCTGCTAATTTTGGGTAATAGTATTGCTGCTTGAAAGTCATTTTAACCTTATTGATACCTTAGTGAAGAGTGTCCAAATGAATTTTCAGTATAATCTCTTTTAGTTCAGCATATGTCAAAATGTCGCGCAATATGGTTGAAGTCTTGGTAACCTTGATATTTGAGTTTATGAGACGAATGTATTCTCTTTGAAATATACCAAAATCATTTTCATCTTCCATAAAGATCGCACTATTTCGCATGGAAAAATACTTTAAAATTATATGCTTTGCTAGTTCAGAGGTCATTTCCTTGTACTCAATAGCAATTTTAGTTTTTGAAAAATACCTAGTTTCGCTTTCATAATTTCGACTTGCTTTAACAACTTTTATTTGTCTCTCGAAATAATTCAATGGTCTTTCTGTTATTTGGATACATCTATGGTTATCCTCTGGAGCACTGTGCACAGTTGCCATAGTTTAAAGGTTATCGGTTACCAATACTTCTTCATTAGGTAATTGTATTCTTGACAAGGCGTCTGCCAGATGATTCTCCTTGCCTTGGATATATTTAATTTTGAAATCATATTCGCTAAGCTTTATTTTCCAGCGTTGGAGTTTCATGTTGGGTTCCCTAATCGTACTAAGCCAAACTAAAGGTTTGTGGTCACTAAGAACCTCGAAACTTCTTCCGTAGAGATACGGCCTGAAATATTTCGTCGCCCAGACGATTGCCAATAACTCTTTTTCAATAGTACTATAATTTTCTTCGTGACTATTTAGGGTTCGGCTAGCGAAGCAAATGGGCCTGCCTTCTTGAGATAAGACGACCCCTAGTGCGACATTACTTGCATCGGTAGTAACTTTAAATTCTTTTGTAAAATCTGGATAGGCAAGAATTGGATCACTCATAATTAGAAGTTTGAGCTTTTCTACTGCTTCTATATATGAGGAATCATGGAAATCCGTGTTACCGTTTTTTTTCAATTTTAAGGTTATAGGTTTTGCTATATGAGCGAATCCGGGAATAAATTTCCTATAAAAGCCACACAGGCCTAAAAAGGACTTGATCTGTGTTTTAGACTTTGGCAAAGGGAATTTTTTAATTGCATTTATTTTGTTTGGGTTGGGCTTAATTCCCTCTGTAGTAACTATATGACCAAAAAATTCAGTCTCCTTTTTAAAAAATTCACATTTGTCAAGCTGCAATTTTAAGTTTGCCTTTCTGAGCTTTTCGAAAACTTTGCGAATTGAATCATTGTGTTTCTCAAGCGAAGTTGAGAAGACAATAATGTCGTCCAAATAGACTAAGCAATGTTTATTTATTAAGTCACTAAGGACATTATTTATGCATCTTTGACAGGTTGCAGGGGCATTTTTTAATCCAAAAGGCATACGAGTATACTCATAGTGGCCGGTTTTGGTTGAAAATGCGGTTTTTTTGATTGAGGAGTCATCCATTTCGATCTGATGAAATCCTTTAGCTAAATCAATTGTAGAAAAATACTGGCTTCTGGCAAGTTTATCAAGTATTTCTTCCATGTTGGGAATTGGGAATTTATCGCTTATAGTAATTTCATTTAATCCTCTATAGTCTATTACGATTCTAAATTTATCTTTGCCTGATGCTTCTTTTTTCTTCGGCACTACCCAAAGTGGGCTACAATACGGAGAGTTACTTTCTCTAATAATACCCTGTTGTAACATATCCTTTATTTGTTTTGTAACTTCGTCTTCAAATGCGTAGGGGTAACTATAAGGTCTTTTGTATATCGGATCCTCATGGATAGTTTTGATTCTATGTTTAACCTCATTTGTAAAAGTAAGTTGTTCCCCTTCCTGATATTGTATGTCTCGAAACTCAATTAGTATTTTCTTAACACACTTTCTCTCTTCGCTATTCAAATGTTCCAACCTATATTGATTATTTTCTTCTAATTCGTCTTCTAAAGCAAAAATGGTTTCCGTTGGAGGCTGGTTTTCAAATGTGAAAATTAATGATTGCTCCGCAATCTTTTAAAAGTTCTCTTCCGAATAACAAATCATAATTATTTGAGAACTTATAAATGTAGAATATTTGACTTGTAGGTATAAGTTTGTTTGGTTGCGTTAATACATAATTTTCTAATGCAACTTCTGAATTTATGGTGTTGACATTATTTTGTTTTTTATGTATTGGAAGATTAAAAAAATTATGGTTAATTAGATTGACAGACCATCCAGTATCTATTAGGCATTTGTAATATTTCTCATTGAACTTAATTGTTAAGTATTGTTTTCTGGAAAGGCACTCATTTGAAAATTTTCGCTCGTATCCATTCGTTGGTGTCCACTACTTCCTTCTCTATTTCTTTTATTTGGCCTTGTTCACGCCACCGGGTGAACAGCAGAGAGTGAGGGGTAGGGTTTTTTCCAAAACCGAATTCGGTCATACTGAGGAGGGTGACGAAGGGTTCTCCTGTAAATCGCCATATTCAATCCATTACGAGCATCTAACCCGAACACCCGTTCTTTCATTGCTTTCGATAATATACCTTTTTTCAACCCGAAACATTCTCGTGTGTGTCGGGACATCTAACATGTAACATGGCACCCGCCAACCACTTGCGTCTTATTCTGATCCTTCCGTCCCTCCACGAACATTGGTCCTTCGAGCCGGATATCCTTCCGCTATTCCAGCTTGCATCGGCGGAATTCCTGATAAGTACAACATTTCTTATTATATCCCATTACAAACTTACAAAAGTGTGAGGTTTCCCGCTCTTCCATAGCGACCTACACACTTCTGTATACTTGTATGTACATACCTGACCTGTTCCAAAGGTTACATGGTATTTCCCGATCATTTTTGTGTTTAGGAAGTGCATTTTTTTTACCATTCTTCGAAATTCTGATTGTCCAAAAGTCCAATTGCATAGCAATACATATGTATGTATATACACACATATACATACATACATACATACATACATGTAAAAACAGCTGTTTTCTAACCTGCAAGTAAAGGTGTTTAATAATCGAGAATGAATTTATAAAGTACCACTTACCTTTACTTAAAGTGTAAAGTACACTTCACGGGCTGATCATTAGTCCATCGGCATAAATTATTTATGTCAAATAATTTTTACATCCATACATACATATGTACATACATACAAATGTAATAATTTTTGCCGCGGTAACCACACTCATACGTACATACATACAATGTCCACATACAATTTAAATTCACCCACACAAAATTAATTGCAGCCACTCCGATTGGCTTTCCGCAATTTAATAATTCGAAACCTACATAATTAAAGCAGGAAATCGTGATTTTCGTTAAACAATTTACAATTAATTAAATTCACAAAACATAAAACACGGCAGAACAGCTGACTCCCGATCAGTGCTGACACTCAAGTCTCATCAGTGCTGACACTTGAGCCAAGCCGTGACTCGGTCACGACATCCATATTTTCCTTCGTGATTTTCGTATTGTGCAAAAATATTTCAATCGACTGATTGAATTTAATTCGCGAAATATTTTCTAAAGAAAAATAAAAACCTTTTATTTATATGGAATTAATATTTTTGCTTGTCTTGGTGCATTTTGATCTTTTCCTCACAGATCCATGAAATTGATCTTGTCCGTTTAATGAATTAATTAATTAATTAAGTTTTTTTTTTCCTCCTTCGTTGAAAAGTTATCGGCACTCCCAATCCTACTGATCTCAATTTTTCCATATTTTTAAATACCCTTATAAATTTTAACATTTTTCCACATTGTATAAATTTTAATATCCAAGTGATTATATATCCTTATAATTATTCCCACAACTGCGAGGAAAATTCTAAATCCTTCTAATTCCATTTATGCGATCTTTGCTTATTCATTGTGGTCATTAAAAAGAGGAGACATTTCTCCTTCTCACTCCTCCTCTATCCTTAAATTATACAGTCCACTTACAGCTTCGTTTCGATCTCCTCGCTTGAGAGCTCTAAGTCCACGGTTGTTGCCATTCGACTCGTAATAGCTCAGAGGACACTCTACGATGTCTCTTTCCGACTTTGTTGCCGTGTGCGAGGCATTAACGGCGTTCGAGGCTCGCGTGGCCCAGGCTTTAGCTGACGATGTGCCACTCGTCTCTATTAAAATACACTTAGACCAGCTTAAGTCACTTTGGGCAAAAGTCGAGGCAGAGTTTTCACGATGCTATAAAGCCTTGACGGCTCAAAAGAACGACGATAGTCCGAAGCACATAGCTACAATTAAAGCTAAACATGATTATTGTTATATGGTATATGTGCGAGGCGGGACTTTGTTTGGAGAGCGAATCGAGCAGTTGTCCACAAAAATGGCTCCCCCACCAGTCAGGCTCTCCGTCGATTCCACCCATCAAAGCCACACAGTTCCCCCGTGCGAAGTCGAAATCTTTAACGGAGACAGCCTGGCTTGGCCTACATTCCGTGATTTGTTTACCGCGATTTTTATCCATAATCCAAGCCTAACACAAGTGGAGAAACTTTACCACTTAAGTTGCAAAACTCGCGGTGAAGCCAGAGCCATTGTTTCTAGGTCACCCTTGACCAATGAAGGGTTCCAGTCCGCGTGGGATAACCTCACTGCGCGATACGAAAATAATCGATTATTGATTATGAGCCAAGCCAAGCAGCTTCTACAGATCCCAGCTGTAACACAAGAGTCTGGCAAAGCGTTGAGAGAACTGCAGACCTCAATTCAAGGTTGCTTAACCGGTCTTGAGCTTTCCGGAGCTCGTACAGACAATTGGGATATCCTTCTTATAGCAATCTGTACGAGCAAAATGCCCAAATCCACCCTTCTGTTGTGGGAACAGTCCGTTCCAAATAAGACCGCCGTCTCATCCTGGGACGACCTTAATCGATTCCTAACTGATCGCCACCGTGTACTAGAGGCCACAGATGTCCTTCAACCAAGCTCTAGCGGTCAGACCTTTCCATCCGTAAGCCGAAAACCTACGGCACGAGCTCAGGCCTTTTCCGTTCAAGTGCAAGAGAGCTCAGCACCTGATGCTTGTATAATTTCGAATCCTGCGTCCTCCGATTCTTCCAGCAGCCCTCATGTAAACGTGGGAAGTTACTTCGCCTCCACTCGCAACACTGGCCTCCTGGGTACTGCGAGGGTAACTATTCATCATCGTGGCCAGCAGTTTCAAATCCGCGCTTTGATTGATATGGGATCCGAAGCGTCCTTTATTTCCCAAAGAATGTTTGAATTGATTAATCCTCCTGCAAAGTATCAACTAGCATTCGCGGCATTGGGCAATACGATGCTGGTAGCGGCGACAAAGTGTGCCGCTTACAGATTTCTTTTCCTGACGAACCGCTGCGACGGTTCCAAGCAGTCGCCGTGGTGCTGCCTAGTGTAGCTGAAGCACTTCCGTCCCGCGCCGTCCCGAATAAGGTGAAGCAGGATTCGCTTGACCTTCCGCTCGCTGATCCGCAATTTCACCAAAGAGCTCCTGTGGATTTGGTGCTTGGAGCCGAGCTCCTTCCCACTATCCTTGGGGAACGAATCATCAAGAATGTTGGTGATTCCTTCGTGGGGATCGAGACGATGTTCGGATGGGTTCTCTGTGGATCCGTTACTGGAAAATCCAGAAGGTTTCGGTCCACCTCCTCCAGCAGTCCGAAGATGTCTCTAAAGACAGCAGCACCATCCGATTTAGAACGCAGTTCCAATTGCTTCAGGTGGCGCGTTTGTTAAGGGGCACACGCGCTCCGTCAGTGCCGACAGTTTCGAGGACTACGAGCTGACGGCAGGCTACGGGTAGTCTTGAGCAACGGATACTGCCCGAACTGTTTGGCTCATGAGCATTCCAATGGTTCCTGCAGGAGCACAGCAGGATGCCATCGATGTGGCAAGCAACACCACCGGCTCTTGCACATCCAACCCAAAGAGCAAAGACCCGAAAGGCACCCGCCTTTCATTCGGACTTCTATCCAGAGGTCATCAGCCATCGTGCCGCCTACTCCATCTGCATCCAAAGTTCCCCCTCCATCTCCACCCGTGTCTTGGCGATCCAGAACGCTGCCATCCCCCATCCTTAGACATGTCCAGCGAGGCAATTGCAACTTGTTGCAAGGGGGGCGGTATGTTCACGCCACCGGGTGAACAGCAGAGAGTGAGGGGTAGGGTTTTTTCCAAAACCGAATTCGGTCAGGCCTATTGGTATGTTCCTCAGATCTATTATTTATTTCTGCATTTATTGGATTTGCCTGTTGTCCCTGGTGTAGCTGTTGGTTAAATTGATTGTACAGCTGATTGTACTGGTGAGATTGAGTTACTCCCGTTTGACCATTGGAATATTGAGGCTGAATTGACTGGTTAGACACTGGGTCCATAGATGAATTTGATGATTGAAAATTCTGACAGTCTCTAGCCATATTACCCCTATGGAACTATTTTTATTGCTGAATTGTTTCCTTTCTTCATAATAACCTTCATGCTGAGCGATACGTTTTAATTTAGATACAGTGCTGATATCGTATCTTGACAGCAACATGAATAGTCTATCAGGTAACTTTCTCTGAATACAATTTTTAATAGTATTTTCCATTGCTTGGGTATACACAGCTGAATTCACTGCGTTACCCTCTAATTCTAGTTTATCAGCAATTCCACGTGACTTTTTTTGTAGCTCCTCACAAAACTTACGAAGGTTTCCCATGTAGTCCGTATTATAGACCCTTCTTAGTAGTTCTTCGAGAGGTGTCTGCGTGCCGTACTCTTCGATTAGTGCCTCCTTCAGCAATATCCATGAGTTTATGGAGTTTTGCCTGATATTTCTTTGAGCCTTTCCCACGATGAGTCCCTCGACTGTCCCGTATATGATGCTTTTCTGCCTTATATCATCAGTGGGGTATAGTCCAAGTAGGTACTCCACTCTTTTAATGAAAAAGCAGAGATAGTTGTTGTCTCCCTCGAACGGCTGGACTTGCCTTAATTGGGAAAGCAATTGTCCCAAGAGAGATTCAGAAAGAGCCATTTTTCCACAGAAAAGCGATTTATTTTGTATCCGTAGATTCTTTTGCGAATCCCGTATAAAATGAATTGGAATCCTACCGACTGCGCCAATTAAATTATTTAATTTAATTTTATTTCAACATTTTATTTCACAGTTTTATTATTTTAAATTAAGTCTTTACTATTGAACAGTAGATTAGCGAGCGATTCGACTAGCAAAAATATGAAATGAAAAAGCAACATAGGCGTACGTGACTTAGTGCAAGCTGTACACACTCTTCTTAGTTCTTTATGCTTCTCTATATTTACAGTTGCACTAAGTCTATATTCCAGTGCAAAGCATAGAAACATAAATTCTAGGGTAACAAAAGGTATGATAGGTTTAAGGTTTGCGAAATATATAACTATACATATATGCCGTTGTGAAATTAAGTGTCTGCTGATAATTTCATTAGCTGAAAGAAGGGATAAACGCGAATAGTCAAAATATTAGGTGTATCGACAGTTATTAATGTACACTTCACTTTGACCATCATTTTCGTTTCATTCAATATAACGGTTTGAAGGAGAGCAGATTTAAATTCAAATGTTAAGTATGTCAAAATATTTTTGCCTACGAGTGTACATATGTAAAACAGACGCTTTTGTGAAATTACTTAATATGCAAAATTTAATTCCTTGATAAAACGTACTCTGGACCAAAAGCCTGTTGAAATAATAGTTAATCAAAATAGTTTTCCTTTCTTTTATATAAAAGCACAATTATTTATATTTCATGTTTTTATTTTCACCGGTACATTCATTCAGCCTTTCTGTATTGTTAATTTTCGTATGTTACATAACATCTCATGTTAAGCTATGTTATGTTCAACATATATCTTCCTAAGACTATAGCTTCGGTGACTTACAGGTTAAACGACGAGGAACTTCAGTAGCTCGGTGGCTTAGCGGTCCAACCCCTGGTTCAACCCCTTTTTTTATAATAATTATTTTTGTTCAATAAAAGAATAAGTCTTTTAATTATTTGCAATTGGAGAAATTTTTTTTAATTTTTGACGTTTGTAGATACAAATGATGTATCATCTTGTGCGCTTGAGTTGATACCACCCTTCAGTACCAGATTGTCGCCGCCGACAATGTCGACGCATTGTCCGAGCGAACTACGTCGGCAGAGAAAAATTCTGCCAGCGTTTTTTATACTGAGGCTAGCCAACGGCACCCGAACGAAATAACTTCGTTTCTCCAAACCCAATCGGCTGCCGAAAAAAAAGTTTGGAAAAAAAATTTTGTCAATCGACAAAATTATTTTTTGTTTCGATGATTTTTGTATACCCTATTTACCTATGAATGAAAATAAACGTGATGGCGCTTGAATTCTTTATGCACAAAAAATTTATATTCTAAGATAATTCATTTTTTAATTACACATTGATTATTTAATCAATGAATTGGTACCTTTTATAGATACATTTCATATTATGTTGGCAAACAGGTTTCCATTACCGGTTGTGCCCAATTATACTCTACGTTTTCGGCACGCGACAAAGCGGAAAGCAACAACCGACAAAGTAACACAACATTGTTGTTGTTGCTAAGCCGAATTTTCGTAAATCTGTGCTTTGTTGTTGTTGTTTCCCTTTCGGATTTATGCGCGCGTCGCTTTGCTTTTTTCGTTTCTCTGTGCATTTGCGATTAATTCTCGTGCGAGCAGGTGTTTTAGCTTTGCTGTTAAAAATAAATCAATTGTGTTTTCAAAATAAAATAAAAATAAATAAATCAATTGTGTTTTCAAAATAAAATAAAGGTAAGTGTTATTTAAATATAAATAATTTTAAATATATAAAAAAATTAATTTTGTTGGCAAAATTTGTTTTTCTACATTTTGTATTTTTCTTTATATAAAAAAAAAAAAAAAATATGTTTTTTCTCACTGTTTTTTGTTTTTCTTTTTGCAATTATTACTCTTCATTTTTATGCAATTATAAATTACACTATTCAAATTTATAATTGCATAAACATTAAGAGTAATAATTGCAAAAAGAAAAACAAAAAACAGTGAGAAAAAACATATGTATGTAAGTGGAATGTTCCAGAACATTAAAGGAACAAAAAAACAAATTTTGCCAATAAAATTAATCACATAGACGTACCAGGTTCGATCCCGGGGCGTGCCGATGCAATAAAAATTTTTTTTTCATAAATTAATTTGTTTTTTGTGCTTGAAGTTGAGGAGAACCTGGTTCAACCCCCGGCGGAAACTTTTTTTTTCAATTTTTAATAATAATTATTTAATATTTTTCTTAAGAAAATAATTTTTTGAAAAATATTAAATAATTATTATTAAAAATTTAAAAAAAAAGTTTCCGCCGGGGGTTGAACCAGGTTCTCCTCAACTTCAAGCACGACCACTGCCCCTAGACTACCGAGTTGCTTGCGTGCTCCGCATTTTTCTTCTAAGTCTTCAAACTTATTAAGTATTTGTATTATTCCACAATCCAATTTTACATAATAATTATAATTAATTTCAGAAGCAGATGCTAGTACGCAAACTGAGGAGGAGCCGAATGGCCAAGCGGCGATAATGGCGGAGTTGGCCATTCTGAAAGAAGCTTTGGCGACACAGACGGCGCTAATGCGCCATATGGCCATGGGGCAAAAAACCAACGAGGTGCGCCGGGTTTGCTTCCCGTTGGAGTCGGTCTTGGAGATCGTAGATTTGGAGGAGCAGATTACGCCGGAGAGGAGCAAAGATTATGTAAGTACATTGATACTAAAAAGAAAGTAGTGAATTTTAATGTTTATATTATTTTTACAGACCTCCCAAGTGTCTGCCCTCCTCGGCCAAGCGGCTTTAACTAAGTCGATAAAAAAAATATTCTCCGAAGGTGTCATTGAGAGCCACAATTTGGACGGCAAAAACGGGAAGTTGAGCCTTCGGACATACCCAAAAGTTTTGAATATGATAATGGGTACGTACAATAATTGTAAACATTGTTTTTTTTTCATTACTAATAATATTTTCAATTTTTTTATTCCAGAGGCAGTTCGAACGATACATCCGGGGCAGCCAGCGGAAGGAGTGCTTCGAAGTGCACTGGCTTGCGCAAAGAATACGGCCAACAAGGCAAAAAACCGCAAGCTAAGGGAGGAGGCCAATATTTGATATATTAAAAAATTAGAAATAGAAATGTATATAAAAATAAAAATTAAAAAAGTAAAAAAAAATAATTAAATGAAATTGTATATTTTAATTTCAATTTGAGTCGATTTTGTCCCTTCAGTCCATGGGACAATGTTGGGAAATTGTCCCTTCAGTCCATGGGACAATGTTGGGAAATTGTCCCTTCAGTCCATGGGACAATCTTGGGAAATTGTCCCTCTGGTCCCTAGGACAATCCATGGAAATTGTCCCTCTGGTCCCTATGACAATCTTGGGAATTTGTCCCTCTGGTCCCTACGACAATCTTGGGAATTTGTCCCTCTAGTCCCTAGGACAATCCATAGAAATTGTCCCTCTAGTCTATAGGACAAACTGTCGATATTGTCCTTCTAGTCCCTAAGACAAACTATCGAAATTGTCCCTCTGGTCCCTAGGACAATCCATGGAAATTGTCCCTCTGGTCTCTAAGACAAACTATGGAAGTTGTCCTTCTAGTCCCTACGACAAACTATCGATATTGTCCCTATCGTCCCTACGACAATCTATCTATTTTGTCCCTGTGGTCCCTAAGACAACCTAGCGACATTGTCTCTCCAGTCGCCGGCGACCAGAGCGAAAAATTTCACAGTACCGGCGACTAGAGGGACAATTGTCGCTCAATCGTCCCGTTCACAAGACCATTGAGCGACATTTGTCCCTCTGGTCGCCGGGCTGTTTATTAGTCGCTTTGGTCGCCGGCGACTGGAGGGACAAATGTCGCTCAATGGTCTTGTGCACGGGACGATTGGGCGACAATTGTCCCTCTTGTCACCGCGACTAGAGGGACGAAAGCGACAAAGCGGGGACACAATGCTTGTTTGTCCCGGCGTTCGGCAAGACATTTCGACATTTGTCTTGGCGACTGGAGCGACAACTGTCGCCGGGTTGTCGTTCCAGTCTTAAAAGCTAGGACATGCAATGTTAAATGTCGCCGCAATTTAAATGGGAGTGTCGCCGCTTTGTCCCAGGGGACAAGAGACATGTCCCCGGGGAATCCCCAGGGAATCCCGGGGACCGGTACTGCAGGGCAGCTATACATACATACATATGCACGCCTTTATGTACAATGTGTATTTATTTACATAGGCAGGTTAAAAATATGATGCAGCGAATGCAAAACTAAAAAACTCAAAAATGTTAATTTTGTTTGTTTGTTTTAAATATATTTGTTAGTTTTGTATAACTGGTAATCACTGTACCAAACTTGATCAAATTTGGATGACTATATTACATAGCTGTCATTTACAGAATTAATAAAATAGCATGCAACATGTGCGGGAACTTGTGGCACTAACCATACAACATATAGATGGGACAAACGTACGATTTTTTGATTGCAAACGCTAGCCTAGTCATGGAACCCCAGAGAACTTCGGCAAAAATCCAAACGTTGGTACTCTCAATGAGAGCGTAAAGTGGGGAGAGGGCCAAGCAGCTACGTAGTCTAGCACAGACCATGGTGAAATAAGTACAAGGTGGTCCCTTCAGCAGCAGCTCTGCTCACGACGAGATCTTATTTCAGTTGTCGTCCGACTTCGTCGACAGATGTCAGTTGACGGTTTACTTTTTTTTAACATGCATAGGACCGTACGATTGCCGACGGGACCACCTTGTACTTGTTTCACCATGGTCTCGTCCATGATGAAATAACATAAGGTGGTCTCGTCGGAAGCCGAAGCTTACCGAAGTATACACTTAACTTCAGTGCACGTTTGCTCACTCACATCACCGTCTCGCTCACCCTCAATAGACACTCAGAATACTATTCCTTTCACTCGCACTTATTGCAAGCATACGTTAAGTGTATGTCTCTTGCCGACGGGACCACCTTATGTTATTTCATCATGGACCGGACCACCTTGAACTCATTTCACCATGGCACAGACTACAGAACGACGAAAGCAGGCCTACATATGTATGTGGCTTGTGATTTCGTTCTGTCTATGTATGTATGTGTACACTCGTAGGTACAGTACATGATACAATAACATAAGGTAGTCTCGTCGTCAGCAGAGGCTCGTCGTTTCTATGTCTTAGCTTCAGTGCGTTCGTGCTTGTCATATGAAAAGGGTTTCATATGAAAACGTTGCTAAGACAGTTCTGCTGCCGACGAGACTACCTTATGTTATTGTATCATGGTACAGTATGTCCAGTAATTGTTTGCAAAATGAAAAAAGTTTAACTTCAACAGCGAAATCTGAACAAGGAGGGCTTTTTGGACAAAATATTTGTATAAACTTTTATTAAACTATAGGAATATAAAGAAATGCATGAACTCCAAGAAGGATGAAAAAGAAATATGAAAATCAGCACAGAGGCAATCTTTACTCTGTCTATTAATAGTTTGCAAAATGCAAACATTCATCTTTAAAGGCCTCTAATACTTAGTGTGTCCTCGATTAGCATCCAATACTCCTTGGAGGCGTCGCGCCCTCGACGATACGAGGGCAGTCAAGTCGAAATGTTTGGGTATTTTTCGCCACTCCTCGTTTATACACTTGATTAAGTCTGCTTTAGAGGTAGGGCGACGTTTCGCTACCCTCTTCTTCAGCAATGGACTCTGTGGGGGCGTGTCAATCACTTTATGACAGTTATATAATAGCCAAGAGCGACACAAAAGCGACTTATGCTTCGGATCGTTATCCTGATACAGTTTGTTCGGGTTTTCATGATCCACGAAGCCAAAATTGTGCGCTTTTGTTGTTAATTCCCTCTTCAAAATGTCCAAATAATATTCCTTTGTCATTATTTCGTTGAATATTCGCAGCTCTCCAACGCCTTTCGAGGAAATACAACCCCAAACCATAACAGAAAGCTTTCCAAATTTCACTGTGGGGACAATATTTTTGTTCTGTAGGGCTGTTTTTGGGTTGCGCCAAACTTTACCAGGGCCATCGTTGAAGTACAACATGATTTTCGTTTTGTCGCAGAATATAACATCGCTCCAGTACTCTGGTGGATTTCCAGCGTTCAACATTGCAAAGTTAAGTCTTTTTTCAATGTTTATACCTGACAGCAAACCCCTTTTTCTGGCAACATACAAAGAATACTTGTGGACATTCAATACGGAGGCTTGTATCCGGTTTATTTTCCACAGCTTTTAAAATATGCGAACAATCTCATCTAGAAAGCTTTCTTGTTCTGCCCTTAGAGCTGTGCAATTCCAGCCTATTGCCCTTTTCCGCACAATTAATAATATTATATACAGTTCCTAATTTAATATTAAACATTTAGGACAATTCTGTCGCCGTCTTGTCCTTGCTATGATTGAAATACACTAGTTGTATTAAATTTTCATCAGTTCGCTTACCAGGCATTGTAAACAATTGTGATCAACCAAAGAAAATTTTTCAAAAGAATGAGTGCAAAGAAGACTTGGGAAAAAATTGTGGCAGCTCGTTTTGCGTTTTAACGTTCCGTTAGTTTTCCTTTTGTCATTCTTCGACCAGGGTTTGCATTTTGCAAACAACTAATAGACAAAGCCAAGATTGCCTCTTGGCTGATTTTTGTATTTCCTTGGCGTCCTTCTTGGAGTTCTTGCATTTATATTCCTACAGTTTATACCTATGTTAATAAAAGTTTATAAAATTTATGTGTACCAAAAGCTCTCCTTGTTTATTTAACTGTTGAAGTCAAACTTTTTTTATTTTGCAAACAATTATTCGTAAGGAGCTGTCCATAAATTACGTAACGCGATTTTTGACAATTTTTGACCCCCCCAACCCTTTGTCACAGACTGTCACATTGCCTTACGTCACAAGCTTTCCGATCCCCTCCCCCTCCTATGACACAAATTGTCACACACACAGAGACCCCGAATGCGTTACGTAATTTATGGACAGCCCCTAACGTGTGTGTGACTTGAAGTTGTACAGCACCGCATTTCAATAGCTTGCTCGACAAAAATTTGTAATTTTCGATAAAACAGCGTCAATGCGAATAGGAAATGCCCGAGTGGGAAGAATATCAAGAAATATTAGCATCAGCTTCTAATGTATTCCGGTGGCTGTGCCGATAGAGTGTTCGCTTGGCGATTGGACCAGGGACAGGTTCGATTCCCAGCTCGAAATTGCCAGAAAAGGTTTTTTCTCTCTATTTTTTTTTTTTTAGAATCAAAAAAGAAAAATAAACGAAAAAAAAACAAAAAAAACAAAAATAAAACAAAACAAAATAATAAAAAAAATGAACAAAACCCGAAAAGAAAAAGGGAAAAACCAAACAAAGAAACATTATTTATATAAATTTTATGATTATCCCTTACGACTTCAAAATTTCTATTTTTCGAATGCTTTTTTCAGATGCAGCGCATAATTTTTCCATAAGCCATGTTTTTTTTAACAACACTACTAAAATGTATTTTCGGCACTCTAAAAAAATACCGGCTTTACTACAGACGTTTTGGACAAAAATATGGGTACTATTTATCGTGCATTATTTTTAACAGTGTTGTCAACGTTTTACCGTTTTAGTTCATTCTCTGAGCGATTGTTGGAC
Source organism: Drosophila willistoni (assembly GCF_018902025.1). Classification (NCBI taxonomy): domain Eukaryota; kingdom Metazoa; phylum Arthropoda; class Insecta; order Diptera; family Drosophilidae; genus Drosophila; species Drosophila willistoni. The sequence continues at coordinate 20,662 of NW_025814110.1, read as the reverse complement.
TGCGAGCATCATTATCTTTGGCATATTAAAGTTTAAACAGAGAAAAATTATTAAAAAACAGGTCGTTAATAATAGAAAATGTGTCTGCCAATGCATAATTACCTCATGCATGCGAAGCTATAGAGATGGCTCAGAGCACTTTCCAGAAAGAATATATAAGTTCCCTAAAAATGAGTTCGTTCGTCGGCAGTGGGTTTCTAAATGTAGTTTGCAATATGTTGAGAATATTGATAGAGCCTTGATTTGAAACTTACACTTTGAAAAAAAATTTTTGGGAACACAATTTTTAAAGGCAGGTGCTATACCAACTCTATAGTTGACTGATGAGCCAAATTTAAATTTAATTGCAACCGATGCACTATGGTCTGGATGTCGATTTTTTTGGCATAAAGAAAGATTCGGTGGTTTTGTTAATTGATTATGAAAGTAGTTACCCTGAGCACAAAATATCGATAAAAAAAAATTTTTCAAAGGCATCCCTGGGTTTGTAACAGGGCACTATATTCTGGATGTCGATTTTTTTGGCATAAAGTCCAAATTTTCATGAAAAGATTCGGTGGTTTTGTTAATTGATTATGAAAGTAGTTACCCTGAGCACAAAATATCGATAAAAAAAATTTTTTTAATGGCATCCCTGGGTTCGTACCAGGGTCTCAAAGTCAGACATGTGCTTTGTGTGTAATCGACATTTGAAAGGGAAAAAAAACCTAAAGTTTAAAGTGCCACCATTTGTGGAATTTTGCACATAAAAATAATTTAAAATATGGAAAATATACATCAAGGTATGTAGTTTTTATACCATACACCCATAGGGTGAAATGGTATATTAAAGTCGCCAAATTGTATGTAACAGGCAGAAGGAAGCTTTTCCGACCCCACAAAGTATATATATTCTTGATCAGGATCAACAACCGAGTCGATCTAGCCATGTCCGTCTGTCCGTCCGTCCGTCCGTCCGTCCGTCCGTATGAACACCTAGATCTCGGAGACTATAAGAGCTAGAGCCACCAAATTTGATATGCAGTCTCGTGTAGTATGTACGCTTATCGAGTTTGTTTCAAATTTTGGCCACGCCCCCTTCCGCCCCGGAATTTACAAAAAACAGATTTTCTTAAAAAGTATAACAGATAGAAACATCAAATTTGGTTTGTATACTCGTTTAGTTAGCGCGCAAAAAATAATTGTTCCATCTTTTTGCCACGGCCCCTTCCGCCCCCGCAATTTACATAAAACTGTTTTTCTTAAAAAGTATGGCAGATAGAGACATCAAATTTGGTTTGTATACTCGTTTAGTTAGCGCGCAAAAAATAATTGTTCCATCTTTTTGCCACGCCCCCTTCCGCCCCGCAATTTACAAAAAACAGATTTTCTTAAAAACTATGACAGCTACCGACATTAAATTTGGTATGTAAGCTAGCCTAACAGACGCGCAGATATTGACTATTTAATAATTTTGCCACGCCCATTTCCGCCCCGCAAATTAAACAAAACTGATTTTCTTGAAACTAACAAAGCTAAAGTCATCAAATTTAGTATGTATACTGGCTTAGTATGCGCGCAGAATATATACATTTTAATATGTTGCCACGCCCACTTCCCCTCCATAATTTAGAAAAAACCGATTGGCTCTTGCAATTTTTTGACCATCGCGATCAAATTCGGCAGACTAATTAATCTTATCTATTTCTACCAAACTACCAAATTTTATTGAAATCGGACTAGAAACATGCAAAATATGCGTATGAACGTATTTTGCTACGCGATGCATAAGGGCAGAATTGGCCGTTGGCTAGTGGCGGCGCTAGAGTGCTCATATGTTTGTAGAGTGATCGAGATAGCATATGGTATGAGGCATGTTAAAACAATTTAATAGACATACATTTGGTTTTCGAAATTTTAAATATTTGTTTCACCTGGTGTATGGTATACCCAAGTCGGCGAGACGACTTACTTACTTCATTAATGTATATATTTATTTTATGTGTAGTCTTAGGATTTAAGTGTTGTGTAATGTCCAATAAATGTGAATTTTTTTTAGAAAATTGTTTAGCGTTCTCTGTGTTTCGTGGAATAGAACTAACGAGCTGACACCTGCTGACAAAAAGTAAAGACACAAGTTGGTACCTATATATGTCGTCTTTGATCGCAAACTAATGCCTTCGCCCCGTTTTTCCCCCTTTTCCATTAATTTGATAATATTCAGGCAAGTTCGAATTTTGTCATAAAGAACTCATCGATATTTGGTGCAGCAACAATCGAGAAATAAAATCTGTATCAGAATGGATCTACAGTAAAGTCAACAATAACCATCTGGAATACGAAACAATAAAAGAAATAGATAAAAATAAAATAATTTTCACATTATTTGAATAGCAATTTCATGTAATTTTTATTTAAGTTCGGATAAATTTCGTTCCTTTTGTAAGAGAACTTTTTGCTTATATATGCATATTTATCCGTGGTATCCAATGTTTCTAACGATTCATAAAGTGTTAGTTCACGGTTTTCAAATAAACAATTCGACGTTAATTCTACCTGGATGCTTGGGCGAAAATGGTTCAGAAGCTCGGAATAAAATCTAAAAAAAAGACAGACGATCACATTCAAGGAAAGATAGTCGAGTCAATACAATGAGTGACATTTTTCATAGAGCCATGGATTCCTCGGATCCATTACTATCGAGTGTCTGTTTGAAGGAGAGGGAAAGGAAAAACCCGAAAAAACCTCTTCCCAAAGAAGTTTTAAGTCTTCTGGAGTTGCCGTCTACTGAAGATAAAGATTTATCTGGAAATGAATCGGACTTAAAATCTGATTGTGATTCTAATTCTGAGGAGGACATTCACGACATAGAGCTAGAAGAAGAAGACGATGCCAATTAAACACAACCAAAATTTTTGTAATCTATTTTCTTCATACCACTTTTCTACACTACCAAATATGAGACAAATAAAATTTTAAACTATCTATTTTGTGCATGTTTATAATTATTAATTGGTCAAAACAGTTCCGAATATATAAAAATGCAGCCTGAAAGTATGCAATCGGGTCAAATTTTATAATTTTCGACAAATCGGGTAAAGCCATGGTGCAATTCCAAAAAAAAAATTGAAATTTTCTTTTAGTATTTCCAGCATGCTTGCAAAATTTCAACTCTCTAGCATTCAAACTGTAGTTTATGCCAAAAAAATCGACATCCAGACCATAGTGCGATGCGAAAATTGATTTATTTAATTTCTTCGGAAACACACGCAGAAATTTCTATTTTCCAAATATAACTAAACACGGGGCAGACAAAAATACGAGCACGTGTATTGTAGAACGCATTAATATTTTGGAAAATGTCGGCAACAAAAACAAAAAGCTGAAGCTGATATATTAACTGATGGTATGCAATTTTGTCCCAATTATCTTAAGAAAGAACAAAGTAAAGCATATTATAGAAAAAAATGCTTTGAAATGTCTGAAAATCTAAAGAAGGAAAGAGAAAAGGTCAAATTATATAGCAAAAAGATTAAACATTTGAGAATGTATTGCGAAATGAAAGAGCAAGAAAATTAAAATATTTAAAGGAAAAAATAGAAAATGGTAATATACAAGGATTAGTTGACAAAAGAGCGTTTCAAAAAATTCAAACACTGTTTGCAACATGTTACTTAAGAATAAGCAGTCGTGGGAAGATGGAGAAAAAACAATTGCTCAAAGCAATTATTTTTATTATTGTAAGGCCTACAATTTTATGCGTGACGATCTGGAGTTAAATCTCTCATGCAACAAGTCTCTGCAAAGATGGGCTCTCGTTAGAAACATGGTTCGGGCTTAAGTGAATATTTATTGAAACATTTAAAAGGAATTTTCTTGTAGATGGACAATAAAAGTAAAAATGCCGTATTAGTTTTTGTTGAAATTTCAATACTTTACATGAAGTGGAAGGTTTTGCAACCGACGGTATTGAGAAAACTGATGCTTTGTGTAAGCAGATATGTGTTTTTATGGTGAGGGGACTTTATGACAATTGAAAGTTTGTGTTAAGCTATGTAGCAACTTCCACTGGATTCTCTTCCTGTAAATGAACGGACTTAGTTAATACAAATATTAGAGTCGCAAGAAGTCCAAATAACCGAGGAGCATTCGCAGAATATAACATCGCTCCAGTACTCTGGTGGATTTCCAGCGTTCAACATTGCAAAGTTAAGTCTTTTTTCAATGTTTATACCTGACAGCAAACCCTTTTTTTTTTTTTTTTTTTTTTATATATAGACGTAGTCGTACAACGCTCAGTACGAACAAGTGGCCCATATGACACCAGGCCGGGCCTGTTACGAATGACCCTAAGTAAAGTTAATGTTACAACCTCTACCCACTCCGACCTAAGGGCATAGGCGTATTACATATATAAACATAAATTAAACTAAAGAAATAGAAAATATTAAATGTAATGAGATAATAGGTTACATATAAAAAGAAAACAGGATAGGTATAAATAAAGATGATTACAACTAATTACGAGCGAGGAATGACAAGATCGCAGTTTTAATACCCGGAAGCGATGTTTCGGAACCGATAACGTGCCAAAGTCTGTTGTAGTCACTACATAGTATACGAAAAGGTTCATGCAGAGAATAGTTAGTTGTGCAAGTGGGAAGTATAAGCGGTGTGAAATTGCGGGTCCTTCTAGATGGAACAGAAATGTTAATTTGGCTCAACAGCTCGGAAGAGTCAATCTCACCATTCAAAGTTTGTAAAGAAAGTTACACCAAGCATTGTTCTACGATTAGTTAAAGAAGGAAGGTTAATTAACTGAAGTCGACTAGAATAAGATGGAAGTTGTACAGTTGGATCCCAGCGCAAATCACGAAGGGCAAAGAGTAAAAACTGTTTTTGTACAGATTCTAATTTGTTTTGATAAAACTCATATTGAGGAGACCAAACACAAGATCCATATTCTAATATGGGGCGGACTAAAGAAGTAAAAAGTATTTTGGTAATATATGGATCCTTGAACTCCTTCGACCAGCGCTTCATAAAGCCAAGAACACTCTTAGCCCTACTAACAGTAGTCGATATATGCTGATTAAAACTAAGTTTGTGGTCGATTAAGATCCCCAAATCTTTTACAACCAAGGAAGTATTATTAATTTTTTCTAACGGGAAATTATTTAAAAAGTAACTCGTTAATTGGGGAGAACCTCTATAAAAAGACATAACTTTGCACTTAGAACAGTTTAGAGATAACAAGTTAGTCCTACACCACCCTGAAAAGCATTCAGGTCAGCTTGCAAGGTATGACATGAGAGAGAGTCTACGATGCGATTAGCGATTTTTACATCATCGGCATACATAAGAACTCTTGAATTTAAAAGAACGGTGGGGAGATCATTAATAAAAATGGTAAATAATAATGGGCCAAGGTGACTGCCCTGTGGGACTCCCGATTCAACACAAATGATCTTAGAAAGAGAGGACCTAAAAAGAACCCTCTGCCTCCTATTGCTTAGATATTGTAAAATCCAAGCGAGCAGAGCATCCGGAAAGCCAACTAAATTCAGCTTATGTAATAGTAAGGCATGGTTTACCGAATCGAAAGCCTTACTGAAATCCGTATATATAACATCAGTTTGCTTTTGTTTCTTAAAACCTTGGATTACAAAAGATGTAAACTGTAAAAGGTTAGTTGTGGTAGACCTATTCTTGACAAACCCATGCTGGTATGGCGAAAAAATAGATTTACATAAATGCTGTATTTGAGACGTCATAATTTTCTCAAACAGTTTAGGTATCGCTGACAATTTAGAAATTCCTCTGTAATTAGTGACGTCGGATTTATTGCCACATTTGTGAAGAGGTAAAATGAACGAATCCTTCCATATAGTTGGAAACTCGGACAGTGTAACGGACAACTCAAAAAGCTTAAGTAAAGGCGAGCACAATGACTCCGCACAGAACCTCAGGACACAAGCGGGAATACCGTCTGGGCCCGGTGAGTATACCGGCTTAATCGTCATTAGTTCCTTAGTTACCGAACTTTGCGTTATAATAGGATTAAGAATACAGTTGGATTTCGTTATAGGATATGGATATATACTTAGTAGATATGTACGTAGTCGAGAAGAAGTTAGCAAATAATTAGAAATAGATTGATCAGAAGAGGCCGAATCATTATTAAAAACTGCAAACGATGGAAGGGAGACAGAATTTCGCTTTGAGTTAACGAAACTATAGAACTCTTTAGGATTTTCGGAGAATTGCAACTTGCAACGTTGTAAGTAATTATTATAGCATTTAGAATTAGAAACAATAAAATTCGATTTAGCAACCAAGTAACGAACAGATCCGATGATAGACCCGTGACTTTATATTTTTTGTAATACCTAGACTTAAGATTCTTCAGTTTTGACAGCCCCCGCGTAAACCATGGTGATTTTTGCGTCACCACAGGAGACACTAGGGGTACACAGTCATTAAAGATCGAGTCAACAGTGGTATAAAATAAAGAAATGGCGGAATTCATATCCGTACAAGTGTATAAATTAGTCCAATCGGTATTAAGAAAGGCATTGTTTAGTGCGACAAAGTCAGTCTTCCGAAAACATCGGGTGCTTACCGTAGGATCACACTCGGAGATGGGCTCGCGGCTGGGAAACTCAATAGATAACTCTAAAGTTGGATGATAACTATCCTCTGGTAACACCATTGGACTAGTTCTAGATACTTCACAAAAGCTAGGATCAGAAGTAAAATCAGATCCAGAAATCTGCCAGACGTATTAGAAATCGAATTCAGCTGGGCCAACGAAAGCTCAAGCAGACCATCAATAAAATCATGACACCCAGAGGGCAGCAACGTTTTGCTACCATTAACTGTTGACCAAGTCATAGTGGGCAGGTTAAAGTCCCCTAGGACAATTAATAAGTCTCTGTCAGAAAGTAGTTCAACTATAAATTTAATAGAATCTAAGTGTAGTAAATAGGTTGGCCATTCCGATTGGGGCGGAATGTAAGAACAGGTAACAAAATGGAAAAAACGACTAAAAGATACCTTAACGCATATAAATTCGATAGTACTTGAGACAGGTATTGTTATCAGACCCGATGATAGGGCGGAATCTACAGCAATAAGAACTCCACCACCCCTACGATCAGTACGATCACGTCTAAAAATATTGAAATTAGAGGGTAGAACTGTGGCGTCAAAAACGTCAGGTTTTAACCAAGTCTCAGTAAAGACAATTAGGTCAAAATCAAAAGACAGACTATCTACAAAGAGTTTAGTAAGTTTAGTATTAAGGCCTCTGACATTCTGATAGCCGACAGAGAAGGAAGTTGTTAGTTTTTTGATAGAGTAGAAGAAGGAATAGATAAGGAAGGAGTGGGAATAGATGAGGACGAAAGAGGAATAGATGGTGAAGGAATCCTTGTTTGGCCCCGTGTCTTCTTTTTTCTGGATGTAAACTCCTTCACAATTAAGCTTTTCGGCCAGAAGCTAGAACTGCAGATACAGTCAAAGAACTCAATTGGAACACTGATTTTAAAAGATGAAATTTCTCTAGAATATGAAAATTTGAACTTTTCTATTGATATATTGGAGACATTCAGTTTAGCCCGAATGTGGGCCATGACATCATCTGATGTAGCATCAGGGAGAAGTCTCGAAACAAAAATGTGTTTTTTAGGTGGCACTCCCACCAATGGTTTCGGCGTTGCAGGTATTGCATCAGCTACCGCATTAATTGTAGCATCAGTTGCAACAAGTGGCATTCCGGCACTACTATCACTAGAATCCCTATCGGCAAAATCCATGGGTGTAGATTCTTGCCCAGACAAAACGGACACTACAGACATCGTCTGCGGAATTGGAGTTTGCATTGGTTGAGAAGGCGTCGGAACCGATATAGATGTGGAGACCGGCAAACACAAGGACAAATCAGAAGTCTGTTCTCCTGCCTTCTTACGCTTTCGAGACTCAGTCAGTAGCGTTAAACTACTAAACTGAGACTCGACAGCTTTAAACTCTTGCGAGAGTTTAAGAAAACTGGCGGACAGACTCATCAGGTTATCCTTTGTTTGCCGCATGAAAAGTTCCATTTCATCTTCCACGATACGGCATGACTCACATCCCCATTTGAGACCCTTTTTTTGATCTAAAAGATCCTTTACCCTGCATGTAAAGCCGGCGCACTTAACATGTACTGTAGTTTTACACAACCAACAGTAAATAAACTATTCAGGGGTGGGGCGGGCTGCAAACAATTTTTAACCGAACAGACAGGCATTATGAGTTAATTAGATGAATTAGTAACCAAACAAATAAAAATGAGATATGTATTGGTATTAGAATATATAACTCACTCTGAGGTCCAGAAATAATAAGAAAGCGAGATATTGGGGGTGCACAAGGGTTAAAAGATAAAGAGAGCACTATAGAGTCTAAATTCTTCGATTATAATTATTACTATAGTTATTGTAATTCCTAGTATTGTTATAGTTAGTATTATCATTTGGGTTTCTATTTTGGTAATTATTATTATAATTTCTATTATTATTGTACGAGTTCCTATTTGTGTAATTGTTTCTTTTAGTATAAAACACGCTGTGATCTTGTTCTATATTTGTAGATGTATTTACAAATTTAGCTATAACATCATTCATTTCAGTAAAATTGCCTGCTCTATTATTGTTCTGACCTTTCGTTATCGCAGTTCTTTATGATTGATTACACTGCTGTTTGAGTTGCATATTTCTTTGCTGTTTCAGGGTTTACGTTGTCTGTTATGAATGCGCGTTTCAATGATTTAGTAAGATTTTCTATTTCTGACATAAATGAATTTGCGTTCTTGCCATTTTGTTTTAAATTCATTAATCTTGCCTCTGCTACCTGAACTGTTTCACCCTTAATTTCTTTCTTTAATGTTTGGATTATACCATTTATAGTGTTTTCATTAGTAACTAGTAGTCTAACGTCCCATTTTAGTTTTGTTTTTATGACTTTAATAGCTGTTTCTTCATGTTCTGCTTTTATTTCATTGATTAATTCCAGTGAATCTATGAAACTTTGAATTGTTTCTACTCCACCATCATACTCCTGAATCAGCTTAGAAGCTGTATTAAGAAATTCAATCTTTGTTTGCACCATCTTTGGTTTTGTATTATCTTGAATGTCTCCTGGGTTATCTTTTACAGCTGGTTTATCTTGAATGTCTCCTGGGTTATCTTTTACAGCTGGTTTATCTTGAATGTCTCCTGGGTTATCTTTTACAGCTGGTTTATCTTGAATGTCTCCTGGGTTATCTTTTACAGCTGGTTCTTCTGTGTCTTTTGCTACTAGAGGTTCAAAAGTTGCTTCTAGATTCGAATCTACCGGTATTGTGAATTTTATATTATGTTTTGTTGCTATACTTATTAGTTATTTATTTAAACTGTATATTAGCTCAGTAAAGCTTTTACTGCTAGATTCATTGTATATGTCTGTACTGCTACTCTTTATTCTATTGTAACCGACGAAGATAGTTTCAAGGTGCTAAATAAGCACTAAATAAGGTGTATATAAATTGTTTTATTTAGGCACTTGTATGCTTTCTGAAATTTTCTTTCAATATTTCTATGTTCTGGTCCATTGAAATTTTGTTACTGTAAGATTCCAATTATTTAAAGTCTGTTAAATACTCATGCATATATCGATTGTTAGTAATAAGTATCGATTGTCAGTAATAAGTATCGATGGTTAGCGATAAGTCCTCGATAGGTTGAGAGACGGCTTCTCTTCTCTTCCGGCGATGCAACGAGCAAGTTGCATCTGCGCAAAACCCAAAGATTAAATCCGACCAATACAAACTAATCTTTACCCTTTTTACTTAATAAATAGGTGTTTACAACTCAGAAGTGGGATGACCACCCGAAAGAATACATATTTCGGGACACGGCACGCCACACGTTCCACATCTAGGACGGCCGCCTCCACGCCCACCGCTGTTAGTGCACCCACTGCTGTGACTACCGCTGCAGTAGCGAGAACCGCTGTGCCGACTGCTGACACACGCCATACGAGCCCCTGCCGGGCTAACTGATGCCACATTCGCCCCTGCCGGGCCCGCCGCTGGTGGGCCAACCGCTGACATACTCGCCCCTGCCGAGCCCGCCGACGCTGGGCCAACTGCTGATATACTCGCCCCTGCCGTGCCCGCCGCCGCTGGGTCAACTGCTGATATACTCGCCTCTGCCGGGCCCGCCGCTGCTGGGCCAACTGCCGCCATACGAGCCCCTGCTGGGCTAACTGATACCACATTCGCCCCTGCCGGGCCCGCCGCCGCTGGGCCAACTGCTGCCATACTCGCTCCTGCTGTGCCAACTGCCGTCATACTCGCCCCTGCCGGCCCCGCTGCGGCTATATTCGCCACTGCTGTACCCGCTGCCACTGCTGTACCCGCTGCCACTGCTGTACCCACCACCGCTGCCACTGCTGTACCCGCCGCCGCTGCCACTGCTGTACCCGCCGCCGCTGCCACTGCTGTACCCGCTGCCACTGCTGTACCCGCCGCCGCTGCCACTGCTGTACCCGCTGCCACTGCTGTACCCGCTGCCACTGCTGTACCCACCACCGCTGCCACTGCTGTACCCACCGCCGCTGCCACCGCTGTACCCGCCGCCGCTGCTGTCGCATCCATTACGGTACCTGCCGCCGCTGCCACTGCTGCACCCGCTGCCACTGCTGTACCCACCGCCGCTGCACCCGCTGCCACTGCTGTAACCACCGCCGCTGCACCCGCTGCCACTGCTGTACCCGCCGACTATATGTCTGCCATGCGGGCTGCGGCCTCTCTCGCCGCCCCCGCCACTGGTCCCGACGCGGACCCATGGGAAGAGATGCCCGCTTTAGTGCCCTCCGTATCGACTGCCGCAGCCGCCATCACACCGGCCACTTCCGCCTCCCCCAGCCACTTAAGATTCTTATTTACCCCCTCCGTTGTTACCAATTGGAATCGAGGTCGATTCCTCGTCAGGACGGCCGAGTTGTAAGATTCCAATTATTTAAAGTCTGTTAAATACTCATGCATATATCGATTGTTAGTAATAAGTATCGATTGTCAGTAATAAGTATCGATGGTTAGCGATAAGTCCTCGATAGGTTGAGAGACGGCTTCTCTTCTCTTCCGGCGATGCAACGAGCAAGTTGCATCTGCGCAAAACCCAAAGATTAAATCCGACCAATACAAACTAATCTTTACCCTTTTTACTTAATAAATAGGTGTTTACATTACTTTTGGTTTTATCTTATTTTAATTTAAATAATTTTGTTCTCTGATTTATTTCATTTTCTGATTCTTCTATTTTTTATACCATACACCCATAGGGTGAAATGGTATATTAAAGTCGCCAAAATGTATGTAACAGGCAGAAGGAAGCATCTCCGACCCCACAAAGTATATATATTCTTGATCAGGATCAAAACCGAGTCGATCTAGCCATGTCCGTCTGTCCGTCCGTCCGTCCGTCCGTCTGTCCGTCCGTATGAACACCTAGATCTCGGAGACTATAAGAGCTAGAGCCACCAAATTTGGTATGCAGTCTCGTGTAGTATGTACGCTTATCGAGTTTGCTTCAAATTTTTGCCACGCCCCCTTCCGCCCCCGGAATTTAAATAAAACTGTTTTTCTTAAAAAGTACAACAGATAGAGACATCAAATTTAAGTTATATACTTGTTTAGTTAGCGCGCAAAAAAAACTTGTTCCAACTTTTTGCCACGCCCCCTTCCGCCCCCGGAATTTACATAAATCTGATTTTCTTAAAAACTATGAAAGCTATCGACATTAAATTTGGTATGTAAGCTAGCTTAATAAACGCGCAGATATTGACTATTTAAAAATTTTGCCACGCCCATTTCTGCCCCTGAAAATTAAACAAAACTGATTTTCTCGAAAACTAACAAAGCTAAAGTCACCAAATTTAGTATGTGTACTGGCTTATTATCTACGCAGAATATATATATTTTAATATGTTGCCACGCCCACTTCCGCCTCCATAATTTAAAAAAAACCGATTGGCTCTTGCAATTTTTTGACCATCGCTATCAAATTTGGCAGACTAATAAATCTTATCTATTTCTATCAAACTATCAAATTTGATTGAAATCGGACTAGAAACATGCAAAACATACGTACGAACGTATTTTGCTACGCGATCCATACGGGCAGAATTGGCCGTTGGCTAGGGGCGGCGCTAGAGTGCTCGTGTGTTTGTAGAGTGAGCGAGATAGCAAATGGTACGAGGCATGTTAAAACAATTTAGTAGACATACATTTGGTTTTCGAAATTTTAAATATTTGTTTCACGTGGTGTATGGTATACCCAAGTCGGCGAGACGACTTACTTACTTCATTTTTCTTTGTTATTGTTTTTTAAATTGTTTAAAATTCTATTTTCTAATATTTAATTATTTCCAAAAAAAATTTTGTAATTTTTCTTATAGGGTATTTAGACTTCGTTATTGGGCAGTTTTGATCTTGTGGAGCTTGCTGCGATCAGAAAGCTTTGTGTGTGCTTGCAAGCTTTGTGGAATTTACTTGAGCTTTTTTTGAAGTGAAAACTTCTTTAGAATCGTTGAGAGTGATTTGAGACTCGATGAAACGAAAAAGCGACACTAAAAAGAGACACATATAGATCTTATAGTATTTAGCCTGCGAGAGAATGAGATGCAAAAATGAGATGCGTGCTTAACTACAGAACTCGACGGCAACTTCGACCAAGCTGGGAGTCGAACCCCGGCCGCCCGATCGCCAAGCGAGCACACTAACAACAGAGCCACGTCGACACTTTGCAAATTGCCGTCGTGTTCTGTAGTTAGTGTGCTCGCTTGGCGATCGGGCGGCCGGGGTTCGACTCCCAGCTTGGTCGAAGTTTTTGATAATGCTTTTTATTCATAATGCTTTTTATATATTTATATATTTTTTTGTGATACATTTTTATTTACTTTTTATTTACTTTTTATACCCTTGCAGAGGGTATTGTAAAATTGGTCAGATGTTCGTAACGCACAGAAGGAGGCGTTTACGACCCCATCAAGTATATAAATTCTTGATCAGCATGAGAAGCTGAGTTGATATAGCCATGTCCGCAAAATTTTTTCTTCTAGAGCTATATGATATAGTGGTCCGATCCTAAGGATTTTCATACTTTATCTTACCCGGGTAATAAAAAACCCCAAAAAAAGATTTCATCCCGATAGCTCTTAAGACGGCTGAGTAAAACGCATACGCACAGACGGACGGACAGATGGACATGGCTATATCAACTCAGCTTCTCAGGTCGTAAACGCCTCCTTCTGTGCGTTACGAACATCTGACCAATTTTACAATACCCTCTGCAAGGGTATAAAAAGTAAATAAAAATGTATCACAAAATATATAATGAATGAATGCACAGCAACTAGAATCACTGTCTGTTCAGCTCTCTAAAGTGGGAGAAATATGTGCATGCGAAACCAGATTGAGCAATGGAAAAACAGTTTTAATTGTGGCAATTTATATTTCACCCAATCAATCAATAAATAGCATCACGGAATTCATTCATGAAAATTTAATAAAGTATACACCAGAAGTATCGCGGATACTTAGAAAAGATTACGATAAAGTTCCAATGATTTTAAGTGGCGATTTTAACGTAAATTTTGCATTGGACACAGCGGTTTTTTTAATTGACTTTCTCATTACAACATTCAGTTTAAAAATGTGTAACAATCGCACTGAATCAACAACACGATCAAAAACAACAATTGACGCGGTATTTCAAAGATATGTTGACAACATCGAAACCAAAGCATTTGTATCATATTTTAGCTATCATAAGCCACTCGTATCATTTGTTGAAATTGAAAACATTGAGGATGAGTAATAATAAAATGAAGAAAATAAAATATGACCTTTATAGCAATATTATAATGAACCTATAATTATCCCGCTCCTAATGCTGCTTTCGTCTCATTCTCTCTCAGTTTGTGTTACGGAAGGTTTCACTTTTATCGTGTCTAACCGTTAGACGCCCTCTTTTTTTTTTTTTTTAGAAGCTCGCTTTGATCGTGGCGAGCTTTACAACTGTGCTTATGTTGTTTGTGCCATTTTGAGTGCACATGGTTGACATGTGCTCTTTGTTAGGGTATGTTGGGGTATATGCGGCTGATTGGAATTTAATATTTAATTGTATAAATATATGTTTTTTTTTCTTTTTGTGTATTTTTCAATTATGCACATGTATATGTATATATGTGTATATATGTATTTTTCTTTTTTTCTTCTTTTTTTTTTCTAGGGTATTTTTGGCAATGATAGACTTATTCAAAAAAAATTTTTCGGACAATATATTATTTTTTTTTCATTTTACTTTTTCTCTATTTTGTTTTTTGTTAAATTTTTTATGTTGTTTCTGCATCTGCTGCTGTTGCTGGTCGCTGCATCTGGCTCTGTTGCTGTTGTTGTCTCGCCTGTTTGGTCCTCTGGTGCACCTTTTCCAGCTCGTCTACTTTATTCCACAGCTTGCATGCTTCCGCCCAGGGTGGTGGCGGATCGTTGTTGATTTGGGCCAGTAGGGCGGCCCGCTGTTTCCGGAACCGGACCTGGTGGCCACCTCGACGCTTCGTCCTTAACACCAGGGGGAAGGCCGTTAGTGCGTCCTCTTCTCTCCTCCTTCTAGCAAGCTCTGCTCTTGCTGCTGGTTGCCTGGCACGGTACTCTTCTATGCTTAACGGCCGTGGGCCGTCCAGTGGGCACTCCTCCAATGCCTTCTGGAGCGCTTCCTTTGTATCCTTTGGCATTTGTTAATGTGGTCTGTCCTGATTTTTTTTCACTTTGCCTTTTTTTTCTTATGGCAAGGATTTTTTGTATTATTATTATTGCCTTTTTATTTATTGCCAATGTTAGGCAGGATCCCCATGAAATAGGCGAAGGCAAGGTTTGACTTGAAGTGATTTATTGGATCCGCAAGCCCGGTATTTTATTTAGGAGAACGTTTACATTGGTCTTATGGCTAGTGTCCTTAACGGTACTTAAAGCTAGACATTATGCTTAAGTTCTAATTACTTACAATCTATCCCTAAAAGTATGTGGCCTAATCTTATCCCTAAAAGTATACTACACTTTATATGGTCGGAAATGCTTCCTTCTATGCGTTGCACACTTTTGATCAAAATTAATATACCCTTTTTGCAAGGGTATAATAAAAAGAAAGTGAAAGAAACGTCGTAAAGTTGTACGGCAACCTTTGAGTTTGAGCTCAGAAAATTTATAACAGGTTGACTGACTCTCTGCCCCGCTAACTGCCAGCTGCCAACTGTCAACTGCTGACTGACTGACTTTTCTATATAAAATGTTCAAATTGTCACAGCATATAAACATACTTTAATTACAGATATTTTAAGTATACGCATATATTTAATACCCTTTCTACATAAACGATAATCCTACCATCACTGTCCAAGGAATTTGGCAAGGAATTTGGCAAAAACAGGTTACATATAAAAAATCTAGGAAATAATTTGTAAATAAACCATTAGAAACATATGAGTTTATAAAATAATTTTTATTTTAAAATGTCGAATACAGCGTAAAGTGTTATGAAAACTTGAGTCAAACTTAACTTAAAAACTAAGTAAATAAAAAACTCATGGATATACGCAAATTTTTTAAACGCTTGGTATTTAGAAACATATTCATCTCATAAATCATAACTTAGATCATAATTTTGTTTGGCTTTTTTAGAACTATTTAAGTGAAATAAAGTTACAAAGCCTGTTGATATATGTACATTTTGAGGGGTATAACCCTTTTTTTGAATACGAACTCTTATGATAAATTTGAATTCTACATCTATCTATTTGAGTTCCAGTTAACACATTTAGTTGGCTTCGGTATTTAATTTCATTCATTGGGTTTATGTAAATTGTGCACAATGATGGGACAAATGCCCAATGACATTGTTGTCCAAGACTAGATTTGCACATTATTGCAGTGAAATAAAAATAGTATAAAATTATTATTGTAATTTACAAATATGCATGTATGTATGTATAAGTACACACTAAAACAAAAGCTAAATATTGCTCTGGTATTTTTGCCAATGGCCAATTAAAATGGTTGTTGGTATGTACATTTTCATAGTGCAACAACAGCCGCATTATTTCCGCTTAAGTTAACTGCAGTTTGTTGCTCCAAAAGGAAAACAAGTTTTAATGGCTACACAAAAACAAAATAATATGCTTTGAAGAGAATTGGGTTGACTTGAAGATACTCCTATACTTTCAAATCTAGCGGAAAAAATTTGATCAACTGCCGCGTTTTCCAACACTAGAATAGTTTCTATGAGCTCTAGCGATGCTGCCAGATTTCGAAGGCACTGCCGCTGAGCCGCTGATGAGAGACATCTGGCAACCCATTAACTTGTGAACGTGGAGTTTTGTAATGCGTAAAGTTTATAAAAATGTCTTTAAAAAGGGATGCCTCTGGATCCGTGAGTTTAATTGGCCACGCCAGAGTAAAGACGATTAAAAAAGAACCGGCTAACAACAAATCAACGCCCAATAGCATTGAGCCGACAATTTCACCGGTGGAATACACCGTAGAAAAGATCATTGGAAAGCGCTTTTGGAATGGGCGCCCACAGCTACTGATCAAGTGGTTTGGTTATCCTGAGGAGGAGAGCACTTGGGAGCCCCAAGAAAATATGGGCAATTGCATTGAACTTCTCACGGATTTTGAGGCGGAATTGCATAAAAAACAAATGAAGCAGGAGGCAATAATCAAAACCGAGCGCCTTGAAGCTTCATCGGCATCGCACAAAGAAACCCATTAAAAAGAGATCATCTTCCAAGCTGTACACTTGTACACTCCAAATAAAAGCTAGTTCTGCGCCATTAAAGCGTAAACCAAAACAAGAAATTAAATCATCCTCAGAAATGAGCAGTAAAACTTTAAATATCTTATCACCATTTAAACCTAGAACAAAACAACAAGTTAAAGTATCCCCAGAAACGGAAAGTAAAACCGTGGAAACGTTATCGCCATTAAAACGTAAACCAAAACAAGAAGTTGAAGTATGTCCAGAAGTGACAAGGAAAACTTCAAATATCTTAACACCATCAAAATCTGAAGCAAAACAAGAAGCCATGAGCCATGAAAATTTTTGCCTTCAGGGAAAAAGCAATCCAATTTCATCCGGTGCTATTGCACCTGCATTTTTCACTGTTCTTTGCCACATTAATCACATTGATAATGCAAAAGTTAGCCATATGACAAATTGTTATTCTTGTTTTTGCCTCTTTGGTTACTTAGAGAAGGAAATTTATGATCGCTTATCAAAAGATTCTATTGATATTCTCTATTCGTTTTGTAGATTTCATGCTCAAGATCAAGTCGAAAATATGAGACTCCAAATACACGTGTTGTCTGATTTAAAGTTGGAGTCTGGTTAGGTCTTATCTTGTGGCATCTGATGACAGCTCTCCAGCAGTACAGACGCCTTCGGTTTGAAACGGTGTGTGATCTATGCATATCTTGCTGCCATATACAACCTTCAATCAAACGACGACGAGAAACCCAACCCAAAGAGTATGCTTGGCACCAATGGCCAGCTAGACAGGCACGCCTCGTTGCTAGCTGGACTGGACCGGCTTGATCGAGTAGCTAATGTGTACATATTTTGCGCAATTTTCAATGTCATTTGTACATATTTTTCTTGCTTTTTTTCACTAATTGCATTTGGTTTTTTTGTATGTATTTTCTTGTAACAATTTGCCAACAAATCATAAAGCAATTTTTTACGATTTGTAATTCCATTTGTAACTAACCGAAAAATTTGACTAAAGTTAACATTATTGCTCAAGTGTAGGTCAAAATTAAAAATGTACAAGAAAAAACATATAGCATAAAGTTCAATTACTTTATTTTTAATCTAATCAAAGTTTAGTTTTCACTAGTTAACTTAGCTTGTATTCGGTTCATTGCTCTGGCTATATCTCATTCTCAAATCAATTCAACAATTGTCTTTTTTTTTCTAGCTTGTTCCTATTTTCGGCATACATTTGGAGTTGAGTTATCTATATATATAAAATTGTAAGCCGTTTTTTTGTAATTTAATAAGTCATTAGTTGATGTAATTACGCCCAAGGCAATGCAAGTCAAAAGGCAACCTCATTTATGACGCTTTGCATATGCCAGACAACAAATCAGACATTTTTCATGTATGTAAGTTGTTATTGTAGTTGTTGTTGTTGTAATGCATTTTATTTAACGCTTCGCTTATTACCAAATCAGTATTTGTAGTTAGTTGTTTTGCAAGAAAACATCAAGTCATATGTTTAAGATTAAACAACGGTTTCATTTGAAATGGCTTCACCAAATCAGATGCAACAAGAAATATGCAAAACGAAAACAAATACGAAATATAACACAAAAATAAGTCATAAAGATTCATATGACAATTATTGCTTAAAAACCAAACAAAACATGCATCCACACTCTGTGGAAAACACTTAAGATTACAACAGCGGCGCGTTATCAAGTGGCCAACGCTGAGCATGAAATACAAACAATTTTCAAACCCCGAAAAACGTGGGTCATTAGAATAAGTATTTTTAAGAACAATTGTCGCCTCCTAGTGTTTAAGAGTTCATGTACACACAATTCTTTTGTAAATAAAATCAGTTCATATTTTGAATTCGACGAATGAAGATTGGGTTATTTTCCTTCTCTCCGGGAATCCCTATTCATTTTGGTCCTTCGAGAAAAAGGAACTCTGTAGTTTTCCCCCACCAGTGATAAGAGACTCAGAGAATGAATCAGCTCCTTAAAGTCTGAATTCTTATGATAAGATCAGCTAAAGGTAGCAAAATGAAAAACTCTTGTTTCCCCACCAGTGGTAAGAGACAGAGTATAATATAAAAGCAAAATATTGCTTAATAAATAAAAAGTGCGTGCGACCGAGTATATAAGGGCAGTTTTGGCTAGTCGAGCAACTGCAATAATTTCGGCGGCGGTAAAAAAAAAAACGAACGATATAAAGTTGGTGTGTGGCTAATTCAAAGCCCAGTGAAAAAAAAAAAAGCAATATAAAAATATAAAGTTGGTGTGTGGCGTATTGAAGCCCTAATATCAAAAAAAAAGTTAACTAGTGTATATATACACTATATGTAGTTGACAACTACCAACAGCAGCAGAGCAACAAGATAGTTGCAAAGGAGAGGCCGCTGGAGAACTTAAATTGCCAATAGAAGAAAGTCTGGTGCGATGACCGGCACCGTTACCGCCTGAGCCCATAGGCCCTGGACAACAGCAGCAGATAAAACAAAAAGGCGAGCAAACTATCGCTACGCAGCGGCAGACAACTCTACTTGGCGGACAACGATATAAATTTAAGATATAAATTTAAATAGTTATAAATATTTTATTATTATATACTTATATATATTTATATACTTATACCGGTGTCCTAATATATGAATAAGACACAAATGTTCCCCACAAAAACTGAAAAACTATTAGCGGAAGCAACACGAGTTGCATAAAAGGTTAAAAAAGCTAGAAGAGTTAGATGCTAGTAAGTTTACTAGCAAGATTATTAACGAAGTAAATGAGATACAGAAGCTATGGATTAGTTACCATAGTCAAATGCTAGAGAGTGGTGTAACTCAACACTACTATTTCACAGATGGGAAGTATGAGGAGGTTTAGATATGGCAGCCAAATTACTAGCCAAGGAGAGTCTAGCAGGCAGAGCACTGTTGTTTCTGAAACCATTGAAGCAGATGCAACAATGTCAGAAAATGTTGAGGTCAGCAACGGAGAGTCGCGAGGAAAACGCGACGTATTGAGTACCAGGAAAATTTGAAGAAAAGGTTCGTCATCTCCAGCAATATTTGGAGATGGTGAGCAAAGATTTAAGTACGATAGACAATAGAACAGGCGAAATGTATATTAAGAAAATAAAATTCTTGTTCAGGAAGGTACAGGTGTGCCAAGTTTTATACACATGAACCATACAGAGATAATGAAACGTTTAAAGAGGTCATAGAAGAATTGGAGTTCGACCTTCAGAATACCTTGGTAGCATTAGAAGAGAAAATAACGATCAGAAAAATTTGAAAGTTGAGAATGTTACCCGTGAAGAAGGAACTACCGGTGTTTGCCAAAAATACAGGTACCACATTTTCTGGAGAACCTAGAGAATGGGATCTGTTTGTGGAATTATTCACCGGAATTAATTTGAAAAAAGAGAGGTTTTAAGTCTGGCTCTTAAGTTCAATTATTTAAAAATCCGCGTTAAAGGGCGAAGCAAGGAGCATGGTAGCTCATCTATTGTCAGGTTCAGCTGACAATTATAGTGCCGCTTGGGAACTGTTAACCAAGTGGTACGAGAATAATCGGAGCGGTTATTTTCCAAGCAACTAAGTCGGATCGTTGATTTACCGATGATCAACAATGAATCCGTTGTCACTTAATTAAAATAAAAGCAAATTTTATCCGATGAAGTTGACGTAATATTCGCTCAACTGCTGCTAGGAAATTTGACAGAGAGGCTCTGCAATTATATGAGAGCCAAATTAGAAAAACAAGAGAAATTCAAAAGCTATCTGATGTCATGGAATACTTGGAGCAAAGATATTGCTCGCTAAGTGCCATGAGAAAGGA